>NW_004524673.1:47708-57402 GCF_000260255.1 Octodon degus
CTAATTAATTTGAATTAAACATAAATACACAGAATAGTTTTCAATATACCAGAGAAATCACAAGGAAGAATTTTGTTACTTCCAAATTTTTAACATAATTCTTCTAAACTTAATTCTATCTTCTCAACTTAAAAAATAGTAGGGAAACCACATTTCCTAAATTATAATTTGATTGTATCCTTCAGATCAAAATAAGGAGTTTGGAGACACCTCAATAAACTAGGATTAGAAGTCCCATTCAACCCAGATATTCCCCTTCTGAGTATTTTTCCAAAAGAACTGAAAACATTGGACCACAGCAATATATGCACACCCATGTGTATAGTAGCACAATTTGTCATAGTCAAATCTTAGAAATAACCAAAATGCCCATCACTCAAGGAATGGATAAAAAGATGTGGTATTTTTACACAGTTGAGTATTACTTAGCTGTAAAGAAAGACAAACTTGAGGGCTTTATAGGTAAATGGATGCAATTAGAGGCTATACTCATAAGTGAAATAAATCAGACCCATATGTGTATTATACTGTCTCCCTAGTGTAAGATATTGGAAGAACAAATCAAATCTGAAAAGAATAATAGTTATACTAAAACATAAAGAAACTGAACATAAGAAATAAACAATGAAGATGAGGGAAGGGGAAAAGATAAAAAAAAATGAAGAAGGAAATATGAAAGTATATATACAGGATAACTGAGATTATTATAGTACTAATTTCCATCAGTTTATTTAAAGTAGCAGTTAATGCTTAAAATTTTCACTTTGACTAACTTTATATGCTAATATCTAGAATCTGAGCAACTACATCAAAGACAGCAACGTGCAATACAAAAATCATGGTTAAATTCTTCTCATCTTGTTCTTCTAAATATTTGCCATTTCTAATGTCTTATCTATTATTATACTCCCTTTAAAATAAATTTTAAAAAGTAAAAAGACAGGAAAAAAATTAAGGTTTATTGAAAACAAGTGTGAATGTTTAATTATTTGACCAATCTTATGCACCTATAATCTGAGCAACAAATTTGACAATAAAAATATGTAACATAACAACCATTGTTATTTTTTATTCTTGTTTTGAAATTCTGTACCATATGTATTGCATTGTTGTATGTTACGGTTTCTGTTTTTGTTTTTGCTATTCATTTTTGTTTTGTGTTTGTTTTTGCTCTTTAAAATAAAAATATAAAACCTAGTTTCAGCCCTGTGGTGAGGCCTTTGTTCTGGTTAGCCATCAGCCTAGCTGGACACAGAACCCCTTCAGCACTGCGCAACTGCAAATATGGCTTACAGCATTATTGCCATAATTTTAACTGGAAGTGGTAGATTGAAATTAACTTGCTTGAATATATTTTCCATGAGATTACAAATAGAAACGTTCCAGGCTGCAATTAGATCCAGGAAGGGCTCTCTATAAAAGGGGACAGAGAAGTAATAAGGAAAGAAAAGAAGGGAACAGAAAATAAGAGAATAGATGGGAGGGGAAGGGATTAGGGAGAAGAAAAGAATCAAGATATATTATGAGGCTCAAATTCCCTATGATGAGTGTGATCATTGTGTACATCTAAAAGGTACCAATAAAATTAATTTTAAAATATTGACATTATCAATAAAACGTTTATGTTTTAAGACAATCAAGATATCTAGAAACTTTAGAAATTTGTAACTGCTATAATCTGTTTAAAATTTAAATTTTTCTAATTTTATTTCTTAAAAAATATTTTCATTATATTTGATCCAGATTATATTATTATATGTGTAAATATCTGAAAAATTATTTTACTCTATGATATTCAAGAGAAGTTTGGCCAGCCTGATAGTTCAGCAGACTAAAGCACCTGCTTAGACAGAGCGCAGCCTCGGGAGTTCAATCCCCAGCATGTTGTGCCAGCCCTGCCCCCGGGCACGCTGAGATGGCGGCTGAAACTGGGCATGGTGGAGCATGCCTGTAACCCCAGCTCTTGGGAGGCTGAACACGAGCTGATCGCTACAAGTCCAATCTACGTAATGAGACCTTGTAGACCCTGTAGACCTGTCCTAAAAGTACATTTTAAAAAAGCAGTTTATATGTAAGAAATGTGAAATAAAATTTAAGTGTAGGATATCAAATGATAAGGTTTTCTTGGATTTAATAATCTTAATAAGTATTATGGGAACACAATTAGTTTAAAACAACATACTACAGATTCTAGTAACTAATTGTTAGACATAAACTAATCTGTTACTGGAAATGCATCTCTCAAAGAGATAGACGAAAAATATTGTTTGAATTAATTTGTGTATCCATGGATGAAATTACTTATTAATAGAATGAGATAGGAATTATCATTAGCTTTTTTTTTTGTTAATAGAGACACTGAAAATGTTAGTCTCATGTTAGTTAGAAATGAAAAAATGTTTCACAATTGTAAAGTCATTACTATAGTTCATATGAATATCCTCATTATACGGGAAATCCGTATTTCTTCTAATATCAAATGTCATTTCTTTTTACATGTATGTGTCTAAATATTGTAATATTCCTACTGCAACATTTTTATGAAAAGGAAAATCAGAAACCAAATGAAATGACAAAAACCGTGTGACCCAGTGATTAGTTTGCATATTATCAACATTATACAACAATGCAGCTTTGTGAGGAATATGCGTGTTTCTTGCACTGTGGCATTGTGCACCAGAAGGGAGCTGGGACTGGAGATGAGAACAGTTTTCATCTGAAAAGTAAGTGGACGGTCACATGGGAACATAGAACTGGGTCGTGAATCCGTCTGTAGGCAGATTCACTGAGGAAAGAAATATAAACGGTGTGAATCTATAGTTAAAATATCATATAGTTATCTCTGTGGAGAACTGTGGGAAAGTAGTAGTTGCGTGGTGGTGGCAATTATTGTTTACTGTGTCTGAAACTCTCCACAGAATCAAGCAGAGCAATCAATTCAACAAGATAGAAACTTGTGGATTTCTATCATTCCTCCTTGAATCTTAAGATACACATGAATTAAGAAGGCCCACAAACACTTCAAGAATTAAAAGGTGTCAACATTAATTTTATAAAATCAGAAGTAATGAACATACAAAACTATATGTAGACATTCTTTGGCAGTGTGTCAAGCCAAAGAAAATCAATAGATGAAAGTAGTACACAAGCGCTGAACGCCCAGAAGAACTTGAATTCTATACACTTCTCAGAAGCAAATACAATAATACCAAACAAACAAAACAAAGCACAAAGTCCTGAGTTCAGTCCCTGGTACCACAAAAAAGAAAAAAAAAAAAAAAAAAAAAAAGCTTAACTGAGGGGAAAGTGCTGAGAATAGAATCCATGTTGAAAGCAACAGTGGCTATGCAGGGACAGGAATGCAGCACTCCAGATAAAAATGAAGCATGGCTCTTTGCTTAAATTTCTTGTGGCAGAGACATACTACTTGATTCCCAAAGGTAAGTGAGGAAAGGTTTATTTAGTTCAGTTTGTAGAGCTTTCAGGTGATCATCAGCTGGCTCCGAGGCAGGGTGGTCCATGACAGAGGAGCAACAGTTCATAGCACGGAAGACAGCAAGAGCCGCAGAGGGGAGGGGCGAGGCAGGCCTCTGCCGCCCCTTTATTGCACACAGACTACCTGCACAAGGGGGAGTGTAACATTCACACTTGACTTTTCAGCCTTGGACCTTAAAATCAATCACAAACTCTAGGTTCACCCACCTCCATCTCTGAAAAAGCCTAAGACTGCGTGAGGCTTTGGGGGACGTCTAAACACGAACTAACAATGGAGTAGCCCCACGAATTTTAGGAAAGGACAAGGCTATAATCTCGAACACTTTATACAAATACTAAGTATGATAAACTCTGTATAGGCCAAATTAGAAGATGTTCTTTGGTCCATTTTCTTATTTTGTAAATATGAAATTTATATAATAATGAGAATGAGAAAAACAATAGTTGATTCATACATAATGCAAGTGTAAATACAAAATGATCACAATCATGTTCTTGCTCATATTGAAGATATATTACAGATAATAAAACATTTGAGAAATACATGCTACCAGGAGAAAAGAAAAATAACTACAATTTCCAGTGTAATACGGAAAAACTTACTAAGATAGTGAATAGTCCTAAAGTAACAAAGCTAAAAATTTTAGAAATGTAATAATACTCAGGAAAGAATTAGAAATTTAAAAAATTTCATTTCATATTTTATTTTCATGAAATCTGAAAAAAAGAACCAGCATTAGGATCTCAGTATATTGAGATCTGAGCCATATTTCCATGAAAATCATAGGATGTTCTTTACCACTCAGGACCCCTCCTGTCCTCTCAGACAGGAGATTTCTTTCCCTCAATAAATATATTCTGTTCATTAAAAAAATAAAATAATAACTGTAATGTAAAAAAGAAAAAATATTTCAGGATAAACTAGACATAAATAAATGGAACAGAGAGTGACTTCAGCATATAAAAATGAATAGACTATCAAAATCTCAAAAGTAATTAAAATGATTTCAGAAACTATAACAGAAAAAACAAATACATTTAGTATAAGTTTCTGAGTCCTTTCCACTTTGAGAGCTTAGAAATAATAACCATGTCAGTGGCAATACGCTACAGCTATTCCTGCACACGTTGTGTACATATTGTGCTAGTTCTCTCCAGACAAACCTTGTATTCTTTAAAGAAATGGTAGATTCCAGGCCCAAAACATAGTAATCCTGCAATAACTTCTCATTCTAGACAATAAGAAACTACTTAGTAGACAGTATGAAAAACTTTCTCCTCCCTAAACACAATAATTTTAAAAAATTTATAAAAACGATAACCATACTACAGCAAAATTTATTAAATAAATTTAAACTTATGATATGAGATGACATTCTCCTTATCTAGATATCTCCATTAATATCTGAAGCAAAAGAGATTGAACATAGTAGAGCAATTTTTCAATTAGCCTAGGGCTCAACACAATGAACTATGAAGTGGTTTTTCCTAGTGTTACAAAAAGACTTACATTACAGAGAGTCTTGAAAAGCAATTCTACCAATCTCCCTAAACCCAAATAGAATTTATAAGAAATATAGTATACTACTTAAAATATCAAATTGTACTATAAAGTGCAATCTGAATAATGCAAACTAAAATTGCAACAGATAATTTTGTTTCCTTAGTAAATAAATTCTAAGATAATAGTTACAAAATGTAAATGAGAAAAAAGATATACATCAGTATATACTTTTTAAAAATAATTTTATTCAGAAACAAATAACAATGAGACAGTTTCAAAACCAATTAGAAGAACAGTTTCAATAATTAATACACTACATATTGTTGTCTTCTTAGTGGTTATTCATAGTAAAAGATGTAGACATGATATCCTGTCCACAAACACTATTAGAAAAAATCTTTCTATTCATTGAATTAAGAGCATGTAACTGTATATCTATACTAACTATTTTGAATATACAGACACAAAATGGACATTCACTTGTATCCCCATTTTGTGCTTAGTTTTGTCAGAGATGCATATTCCATTGTCATATAAATATTGTAAGTGAGTGAATACGGCAAAATATTCCAATATAGCCCAGTAGTCCATAATAATAGTGAGTTTTCCGTGAGACTGGCAATGTCAGAAGTTGTTGACCCGAGCCTTTTAAAGCTCAGCATATTAATACAGCTGTACTTTTTATACTTCGTGCTTATACTTTTCTCTGAAAGCCTGAGGGAATGATTTTTCTCCATGTGACTCTCCTTAGGCATAACATGGAACAGGAATTTTCCATCAAGTGTTGATATGTTAAACTTTAAGTCCCTATGCAATATGAAGAAAAAAAATTTAAAAATAAATATTTTAAAAATAGGAATAAACAGTTACATATTTTAACACAGAAATTTAGAAATCTAGCCATACATATCACTGTAGCAGGACAGTCCTGTGATTTTTTTTCCTGTTTCTATTTTTCATTTATTACCCTCTTTTTAAACAAACATTTACTTGAGAGACAGTATGGCTGTAATTGGTATGACATGACAAGCACTTGCTTAGTTAACAGGTATCACCTTATATAGTTAGTCAGGGTAAGAATCCTACCAATTAACTGCTAGTTTCAAAAAGCTGCTGAAGAGTCTCAGTATCATTACCCTACCCATTTTGTGCACATAAATGTATAGCTTTGCCCTATCATGTTTCCTAGCTTTTCTCCTTGCCCTCTCTTCAAATCTTGGAAACAACCAAGATGCCTGTCATTTGAAGAATGGATGAAAAAGATGTGGTATTTTTATACAATGGAGGATTACTCAGCTGTAAAGAATGATAAACTCAAAATCTTTATATTTAAGTGGATGCCACTTGAACATATACTCATAAGAGAAATAAACCAGACCCACATGTGTAAATATCATGTAGTTTCCCTAGTATAAGAACTCAAAGGAAGAAATAAATAGAAAGGCATAACACAATTAAAAGGAAAGAGAGAACTTGAGGATTAGTTTACAAAGGGAGGGCAAGGAGAAAAGCTAGAAAACATGACAGGGCAAAGTCATACATTTATATAGACAAGATGAGAAAGGCAATGGTCCTGAGAGTCTTCAGCATGTTTTTGAAAATAGCAGTTAATTGGTAGGTCTCTCACTCTGACTATGTATGATGATACCTGTGAAGGAAGCAACGGCACTGAAGAAAGCAATGTATAATGGTAGGGTCATGCTTGAAATGCCTGTCATTCTGGTCCTCTAATTACATACTGCTTGTCATGAGGTACCAATTATGGCCACACTGTCTCTCATAAAATTTTGTTTAGGGGCTGAGGAGATGGCTCAGTGGAATAAGAGCTCCCCTGGCAAGCGCAAGGACCTGAGTTCAATCCCCGGTTCCTCCAAAAAAATAAAAATAAATGTTTATTAAAAAAGGGCAATAAATGAAAACATGAGACAAAAAAAGTCACAGGATTGTCCTGCTACAAGGCTGTATATTGTTAGATTTCTAAATTTCTGTGTAAAAATATGTAAATGCTTATTCTTATTTTTTTAATATTTTTCATCTTTTTAATCTTTTTTTCATATCCTGGAGGGACTTGAAGTTTAATGTATCAATGCTTGATGGAAAATACCTGTTCCATGTTATGTCTTGATGGAAAATACCTGTTCCATATCTGTCTTAATACTCAGACAGATAGTGAGGTTAAGCTCAACTGCCTATGTTATAGGGTAATATTATATCACTAAGCTTCTCTTCTGGAGGGCTAAAATCTTCAGTTTGCAGACCAAAAATTAAAGAAAAAGAAGGGCTACAAGGACAGCCAACATTTTGGTCCTAGCCTTTCAAAGTCAGTAAGGACTCAGGAAATGGGAGAACCTGTACTGTAATATACTGTAACTCAATTGTGTCCCAAATTTTCTGGTCAAGGAGATTTTGGGGGCACAGAAGAAAGTGATTGATGACATAGAGTGTGCCTAAGGAGAGTCACATGGAGAGTAAACATTTTGTCAAGCTTTCACAGAGCACAAATTGGTCAAGCAATGGCCGTGACTCATCCACATGGCTGACACTGACAAAGGATCTACAAACTGAGGTACAGGGTTTCAGGTTCAATCCTGAGGGGATTTGACTGACTTATCAGATACAAAAGTTACATTTTGTGTTATATAGGTCTTGCTTTTTCTTGGTCTTCATCATCCAGCAGGAAAATATGAAAATGAAGTATAAAAAGTAAAGTCATATTAATACGATGAGCTATAAAATGCTCCGTCAACAACTTCGGACATTGACAGTCCTATGGAAAACCCACTACTATTATGGACTATTGGACTGTATTGGGATATTTTACTGAATTCATGCACCTACAGTATTTAAATGCCAATGGATTGCCCTTCTCTGACAAAACTAACCAAAAAAGGGGGACACAAATGAACAACCATTGTGCATCTGTATACTCAGAATAGTTAGGACAGATATACAGCTCCATTCTCTAAATTCAATGAATAGAGAGATTTATTCTAATAGTATTTGTGACAAGATATGAGGTCTGCATCTTGTACAATGAATAACTACTAAGACAACAATATGCAATGTATTAATTATTAAAAATGTACTAGTAATCACTTGTGAAACTGTCTCATTGCTATTTGTTTCTCAATAAAAATATTAAAAATAAAATAAAATGTTTAGTTTTACAAGTGTATTGTTACATTTAAGTAAGAGTGTCCTTATGTTTTGAAATAAGTGTAGAAGTCTAAACTGAATAATATGAAGTCAGAATGTGAATAGAAAGACTTGAATGAAAAAGATTGACTATGAAGTAATTATGAATAATAGCTGAGGGAAATAACCTGGGGTTGGTGATGAGTTTCTTTGTGTATAATTGAAATTTTCATAGTACAAAATTTTAAAAATCATAATTCCATTTATAATTCTAGGCCTTATCTATTTATAAGCATGCTTGTGGAACATTCCAGGAAAGGATACCTGATTTATCTTAATTGCAAGATCTATTATTCTTGAGATATTTTTCAAGCTAGCAATTCACTACAGAACCTCTTAACTGTTAAATACATCATTAATATAGAAGAAACAAATGTGTGTAATATACATGTAATTGGAGTAGACTCCTTTCCTCTATATAAGTATGGATGTGCATTCAAGAACTGATTTCTTATCAAGTCATAAAAGCATAAATAAAAATAATACATAACTGTGGTATGAGTTGGAAATGATTCAAATAGTCATTTTGAGTAATTACTGCCACTTTGCAATACTCTGACTCTCAGCTGCCGTAGGTGAAGGTCAGCACTTGTTTCAATAATACATGGTTATATATTTTCACTGACAACTGATTTGTGCCCACAGATTCACTCAAAGGCCAAGGAAAAGTCAATTAAGTCCCAAAGATTTATCTACAAGATTATAAGATATATTACATGCTCAACAGAGGATGAATCATGGCTTGCAGAGAAAGTTGACCTGGAAAATTTATATTTTATCAAAATGTTATCTAGCAGATATCTCAAATGTTATAAAATACCTAATAAGAGAATATGATCAACTTATTTTATGCAACTATATACTACATATTTTATATACAGAGAGAGATGATCATGCAAACTTGTTTCATTGATGTGAATATGTTACTCTTTAAAATTTTCTAAGGTAGAATTCCTTTGAAATTCAAGCATTTCAATCCCTGTTTAATTTGGAAAATCACTATTTTCCACATAATAACAAATTATTCATTTATAATAATTTCAGATACTTAACCACAACAAGTAGATTTTACTTTTTGTCACAGGCTCCAAGTAAAATTTATGGTAAAGAGTAATATCAAAATAGTCAAAATATATTTGAAAGGAATCAAGAATCCTGTACACTAGGTGTGGTTTTGATAAAGCTCTGGTGTGTGCCTGATGCAGCGGAATTAGGGGCATCAGTTACTTTACATTCCACAAGAGGACCAATATAGACTAGATTTTGTTCTAAGTAAATTTTCAATTTCTAAAAAATTGAGACTGGCATTTTATCAATAATAAACTAGTCAGAAAAAATAAGTAATAGTTTAGAAATTAGCTAAAATTTTAAGTTTTACATGAAATAAAGTAATGAAATTTCTGTTTAACTCAAAAAAAGAAAATGCCGGGCCAGGGACATAGTTCAGCAGCTTAAACATAAGCCTGGTAAAGCCCAAGGTCCTGAGTTTGATCAAAGAAA
>NW_004524673.1:57607-70045 GCF_000260255.1 Octodon degus
AAGGGAAATAAGATTTTTAAAAATACTTCCATTATATGATCCATATAATACTGGCTGCCAGCCAAAATGAACAAGAGAACAAATGTACCATTCTAAAAAAAAAAAAAAAAAAGAAAGAAAGAAAGAAAATTTAAAAGCAGGACAGAAAACATGAAAGAATTGTAAAGACATCGAATATCAAGCAATCCTTAAGAAAGAAAAAGTAAACAAAAATAGATGAAAATTTCTCATCTTCTGCCTCTACAAAGGTCTCAGTCCACAGAACAGAGAGGGTGGAGGAAGAGCTTAGAGGTCTGGGGTTTTTTGTTTGTTTGTTTTGTTCTGTTTCTCTTTCTTCCTCTTTTCTTTATTAACTAGCCTGTATTTATGCTACATAATACACAAATGCCATTCATCATAGGCAATCAGTACTTACACACACTGCACTGTGACCCTTGGGGAGGAATGGATATGGGGCCTACGCTGAAATCCTACTCTTGCAAAGAGCACCAGCAGATTGAGGGCTGCAGATTGTGCAGCAGGGTGGGGACAAAGCCCAAAGACTGAGAAGGAGCCCAGGACTTATCAAGGCTAGTACTGTAATCATTGTCTTTATTCCATCAGTCCTAGAGGAAAACTTCATAATTCACACTTTGCTACCTAAAGTACTCTAAATGTTTTGTTATAGAATTCATTAAGAAAAACAGTAATTTTTTTGTGATTTCATCAAACTTCAAAGGTTTCAAACCCCAAAGAATATGAGCCAGGTATGGAGACACACACCTGTAATCCTGCTACTGGAGAGTCTGAGACAGCAGCGTTGAGGTTCAAGGGCTGCCTGGGCAATTCAGTAAGACACTGTTTCACAATGCAATCTAAAAAAGGACTACGGATGTAGCTCGGGACTGGGGTTGTAGTTCAGTGGTACAGCACTTGCGTACTCTCCACAGGCCCTCAGACTTACAAATAATGAAATTAGATATTAGGACAAAGGTCAAAAGTATGAAAATATTCAGCAATCTGGCTGGGGAGATGGCTCAGTAGAATAAGTGTTTGCATGGCAAGTGCAAGGGCATGAGTTTAATCTCCAGTTCCGAAAAAAAAAAAAAAAAAAAAAAAAAAAAAAAGCAAAAGAAAGAAAGAAAATATTCAGCAATCAATGAGGTAAAATTCACAACAGGAATCCAATAAAAATTATACATTATACAAACAAATGAAATATGATTGATAAAAACAAAAATCAAAGACTTTAAACTTGCCCCAAAATAATAGACAATAGAATTGGTAGTGACCAAAGAACCTCAATTTTTTTCTTTAGCTTGAAAAATTTTAGACACATTTATTTGCAACCATTGGCCCTTGACTTCTTAGTACATTTCCCTTCAAAAGACTCCTATAATTGTAATTTTTTCCCCTTTCCTTTGAAGTACAAATCTTTTTCCCACCTCTTATTGGTCACATAAAACTCTTCCCCAAAGACCTAGAAACCATCTCTGCTAAGTGTGAGCTTTGAAGGAGACCACGACCTTCCCTCCTGGTGTCTGGAATAGGCGGGGGGCTGACTTCAGTGAGTGGCAATTAGCAAACACAGATGGTATAATCACAGAGAATAACACTGAGAACAGGAACATTTCAAGGTGATTGACACGCCACAGATCAATCCTCCCTCCCTGACATCTTTTAGTATTTTTCTACAGCTCGTCCTAGGGAGACCTCGTACTTGCCAGTGAGCAAACACTGGGGCAACTTCAAGCTTCCTCCCATACCTATAAATGGAGCTGCTAAAAGAGAAACTATTTGAAAAGAACATGACCAACACATTTCCAAATTAGTATTTGTTTGATTCTAGAATTTTAATCCATGAAATACGATAACCGTTCCAAAACATATTAACATCAGATTTCTCAAACTAGTTTTCACAAAAAACACCTTAAAAATAGCCCGAGAAAAACCCAAGTTGATGTCCGTATCATGGGTAAATCTGTAGATTTATGATGATTTCCAAATGATAGACAAAGAGTAATGCAAACTATTTGATTCTATTTATATACAAATATGTGAAAATGAATCCAAAGTGTCAGAAAGCACATGAGTAGTTGCCTGGGGAACCACAACAGTACAGACATCAGAGGCAAGATGATGTGGCACTGGTATCACCAGGACGAAGATATTTTTGCTTCCAGAACTGATGCACATTCCTGAGGAGAAGGAGGCAGAAGATTTTAAATTGATTTTGCTGAAATCTAATAAAATTAGATTTGCTGCACTAGATTAGCATGAAGGTTAATTGAACCTTGAAGTGAAATACAGAAAAATAACAACATTATGGTTCAGTTCAAAAATGTCCCCAAAAGTCTCCTGTGTTGGAATCCTGATGGGACTGTGGGATACTCTTTTCTCAGCAGTGGAACAAGCCCTTGATGAGCTCGGTGGGGAGGCAGGCCTATCTGGGGGTGAGTCACAGACACATGGCCAGTCAGTGGGAGTTCTTGTCCCCAGTGCTTCCCTTCTTTCTCTCTCTGCTTCCTGGCTGCCACAAGCAGAGCAGCCGGTGTTGGCCAGGCCCTTCCTCTCAGTGGTTTCTGCCTTGGAACCACCTGAGTAAATGCACTGGAAACTGTGAGCAAAAGAAGCCTTTCCCCTTTGAGCAGTGGGTATTAGTTATGGGAAAGAGGCTAATACAAAGGAACAGACACGGAGCATCCACGGCTAACAATGCATGTGCAAGGCTGTTTACTGCAGGACTGAAAGAGATAACGCGCATCCTTAGGAGGGTAATGGGACAAGCTGTGGAGCGGCAACATTGGCACATTCTGTGATGCTTGAAGACATGAGTCTGCACTGACTTAAAGTTATGTTCATGAACCACTGACAATCATGGATGGGGAAAATGTTTATAGAATTTTATATATTTAATATTATTCAGTAGAAAAATAATAAAATATTGGAAATGTATGATAATATTTATCTTCACCTCCTTGCACACTTAACATAAACATATATAAATGTCTACATAAATTTCTGTATGTGTAGACATACTTACATATTTATACATGGCTTCATGTTTTATATACAAGAAGATTAAAACTTTATTGCTCAGTGATGTAATATAAAGCAGAAGAGAGAAAAAAAGCAAAAATATATGCAAAAATATATTTTGCATTGAAGTTTATTACAATATAGGACAAAATACATTTATATACAATTACATGTACATAAAGCTTATGTACATGTTGAAAAAGAAAATGGAGAAAACATAAAGAATGAATCATTTCTTAAATGAAGAGTGAAAGTTTTCTGCTAATGTAAAATGATTACCCTGTTTTGTTTTAATCTCTGGATCATTTTTCAATAAAAGCTTTGGAAACTATGGAGCACTGCGACTGCGGCAACACTTGACTCTCAAATAACGAAGTAAAGCCATGCTGTTATGTTGAGCTGTGGGGGACTCAGGTCAACAATTTCTGACACTGCCAGTCAAGTGGAAGACCCAATACTATTATGGACTACTGGACTCTTTTAGAATATTTTGCTGAGTTAACACACCTATAATATTCAAATGATGGAACTAAACAAAAAAGGGGATACAGATGAATGTTCATTTTGTATCTGGGTATTCAAAATGGTTAGGATAGATATATAGTTACATTCTCTTAATGAATAGAGGGATTTGTTGTAATAGTGTTTGTAAATAGGATATCATGTCTGCATCTTGTATAGCAAATAACCACTAGGAAGAGAGTATGCAATGTGTTAATTATTGAAACTGTGCTACCAATTTGATTTGAAACTGTCTCATTGCTATTTGTCTCTCAATAAAATTATGAAAAAAATAAAGAAAAAGAAAAAAATAAGAACAGTACTTTAAAAGATTTCCAATGTTCTCCTAAAACTCAAATTAAGTAGAAGATGAAAATGGACCCAAAGGGGTGTGTGTGTGTGTGTGTGTGTGTGTGTGTGTATTCCATAAGTTTTACCTCATCTTTTGATATTTTAGTCAATTTAACTATAAAAACAAATGAATCATTATTGTGACTTTAGAAAAGAGCACGTCCAAGTATCTCCAATACATTATTGAAAATGATTTTATTTTAATGTGTTTGTATTAGTTACAAGCTTATTCACAGAATATCATTTTCTTGGTTTACTATTCTTTCGCTACAGATTTGATGATTTTTAGCTAATGAAAATGTTGAAATTCCATGACTTCAAATTTGAGGGAAAATTGTTTTAGATTTTTGTTCATAGATAACCTTTTACCAGGATGAGCATTAATTTTGAATTTCATTTACAATGAAGGTGCACATAGTTATTATAGTATGAAATAGAAAAGTCAAATAATCATGTTAAGGTGAATTTTATTGACACTAAGCTATGTGATTTAACTTCATTAAGCAAATTACTAGTGCCAACTTCTGGTTTTTTTAATTTAATTTTTGTTTTATTTGAAGAGTAAAAACAAATAGCAGAAACAAAAACAGAAACAGGGTAACACAACAATACATATGCTACAGATTTTCAAAACAAGAATAGCTAATTTGGCAATGGTTGTTCTGTTACCTATTTTTATCGACAAGTCTGTTGCTCAGATTAACAGATATAATTATGCAAGATTGGACAAATAAGCAAGTATTACCAACTTCTGTTTTAGTAAGAGTACCTTCCATGTAAAAAGGATACCTTTTCATGTTCTTAAGATTAAAATAGTTCCCTGTACATTCTCAAACATGAGATGGTAGCTTTATGTTAAAAGCCCGAGCTATCATTTAAAAAAATGTACATTGTGTTTCATTTTGTAATCTATTTAAACTTTAATTTCTGAATTTGTGGTAATTTATGACTAAAAAAGCACTTCTTAGAATGACTAAGTCACACTTCATTTGAGTGTACAGTAAACCATTCTACAATATTCTAATTTACTTACAAAGTGCTTGAACAGTCACACACACACACACACACACACACACACACATACACACACACATATGTATATCTTCAGAAAAAAATGCTTTCTTCAACTTAGCTGTGTGAATATATCCTGCTCTCAAATTTTTTAGTGATTGAATTCAAGTACCCTGTGTAGTTATAAAATTTATAAATTTTAAAATGCTGAAAGCCCATTTTAGACATTGGTTATTAGGCATATCTGTGAACCAGATAATTGAGCAGACTATACCTCAAAAGTATTTAGTTCTTTATTCTAATTCTGTTCATGATGGTCAAATTAAAATTAGAAAAGTATGCTTATTTACAATTGTCTTTTCTCAAGGAAGTTTAACTAGCATTTAAAATTAACTTTAAGTATGTATATCTTTTCTTTTGTACCTCAGTTTCCACTTTGTTGTAAAACACTGTTGTTGCAGGCAGCTGAGTTAAATAGAAATATTATAGGCAGCCAGAAAGGGCTGGACCCTCAAGGAGATAATACGAAAGACAAGATGACTTTGCAACTTTGGGAGAAATAGACCTCTGCTGTGGGCCGGATCTCAATACAAAAGAGTAGACAAATGCAGCCACATACCTCCCTATAGCTAGGCGCCCAGAATTGATAGTCTAAAAGAGTCTCTTATCTTAAGGATGCCTGGAAGTCACTAACCCATGCCCTGCAGGAAAAGCCCTGATTCTGTATTCATGCCCACTGCTGTGCCCAATTGCTACAAGACTGGCTTCCCCATTCAGTCCTGGATTCCATCAATTTTACCGAAGTGATTATGTTTATAATCTCATTGGTTGACCATAGTTTTGTCCCACCTTGTGACCACCTAAGCCAGTTCCCATGTTTTCCATGTAGGACCTGCCTCACCACAGGTTTTGCTCTATAAAAATCCCTAGAAAATGCAGCTCTCTTGGGTCCCCTTTCTGTCCCTCTTTTAGACAGGAGCTTTCTTTCCCCCAGTAAATATATTCTGCTCTTAATCTCCATTGTTCCTAAAATTCATTTAGAGAACACAAACTCAGCCCACATATCTTTCAGGTTGGCATTTTCCTTCTCCTGCATCACTGAGGTGGGATATGACAATTTGCTGCAGACGCCAGCACGTAGTCTAACCCAGTGAAATTACCAATTTCCTCAAATGCTTATCAGAATGATTCCTAAATATTTCAAAAGAAATTTTATTATTTCCAAATTAAATAGGAAATTATTTATACTACCTGTCATTTTTTCATACAGTAAATCTCTTATATATGTAGCAGAGTACTTAATCCTTCCAAATAACAGTTCTTGGTGGGCTTGGACCACTGGTGGTACATGCCCATTTCATCAGGCAGTTTGTCCCACTGGGTGGCACAAATCAATTTTATCATTTTACCAATCTTTTTATTAGTAAAATGACTGAGGTCTAATAAAAGGGCTGAATCTAGTTATTTGCTTAAATTTGAATAATTGCTTCCCAAATATGGGCACTATTCATACTAATTTAAAAATTAAAATGAATGTATTTCATTAAAAGAAATTTATATTCATGTATTCATCAGTAATCATGTGTTTATAAGTATCTAATTCTCCAAATTTTAACATGAAAACATTACCAGTATTCTATTGCTAGTGTGCATAATATGCATTCACAACTGGTAAACCACAAATCTGACAAATTACAAATGTTGTACAAAATTTTAGTAGTTTCCTTGTGGAACTATAATAAGATGACAGTCTATGAAATCAACGTCTTTCTATAACCAAAGACCTCTGGCGAAGTGGAATGAACCACCCAAAGAAATGGCCATCACACGTCAAGCCAGTGGGAATGACTAAATTCAAATTGTTATAGGCACCTGAGTTAGATAGAAATATTATAGGCAGTCAGAAACAGGGTTAGATCCTCAAAGAGGATCCAATATGAAAAACAAGATGCCTTGCAACTGTGGGAGAGACAGGCACCTCCTCTGTGGGCCAGACTTCAAGACAAAAGATTAAACAAAAGCAACCACATACCCCCCTAAGGACGGACATTAGGGATTGGTATGCTAAATAGGTCTGTATCACCTGGAGGAAGCCAGGAAGAGTCACTGCCCCAACCACCTACAGGTTAAGCCCCTTTTCTATATTCATGCCCACTTGCTATGGGACTTACTTCACCTTTTGATCTTGAATTCAATCAACTTTACCTGAATAATTGTAATCATATTGGTTGGCCATGGCTTTATTCTACCCCATATGCGAGTTCCCATGTTTTCCACCTTAGATTCACCTCACCTATGGTTTTGCTTTACAAAAATCCCTGAAAAACACAGATTCCTTGGCAACTGACTCAGGTTCCTTTCTGTCCCTCTCTCAGACAGAAGCTTATTGTTCCTAAAATTCACTTCTTGTTTTACAGAACACAAACTCATCCCAAGGATCAAAATCAGAGCCCAGAGCCTCCAGGCAGCAGCAAGACACACTGATATGAATTGCAGCCCCATCCTGAACGTGTTAAAAATCATCCTCCATAGTAGACAGCTAACATTCTTTTCTACTTTTTCTAAATAAACATTATTTAAAAGTCTCTGTTTGGGGCTCTAACAGTACACACCTCTATGCTCTGTATTCCAGTCCTCAAATACAGAAACAGGATTAGACAGTTCTATGCTTTAATGCTGAGCTGAGTGATCACTTATACTAAGAAGTTGTGTGCATGGACTGTACCACTGCGTGACTTGAAGGCCTTTGGCAGCCACACGCTGCTCAACCCCAGTGAGTGTTCCATAGATCTTCCCTGCCTCAGAGTCACTGCAAGGCCTTCAGAGGAATCAAGGAAGCTCCTTGGAGTGTGAGCCAACCAGTCTTCTTAATGGAGAAATTTGTGTTTCTTTGGCCCCAGGTACACATTACATTTCTTAACATTTTTTTCTAAACATTGTTTTCATTTATGTTCTTTATCAAATTATGACAGAAAAGGGGTCACCAGAGACTATGGAAACTGTATTTGAAAATTTACATGGAATGAAAGAAGTCAGTGCACAATTATATGACGTGCTTTCAACAGGCAGAACTACAGCATAAAAGTAGCTAGGGGTGATCTCAGGCCAGACTGAGTGGCATAAAGAGGATTGACCAATAAAGGATACTGGGTTCTTTTGGGCTAAAGCTTATCAAAATGGAGGTTATTCAACCCTGTGAACATGTTAGAAACCACTGACTTGTACAGGATAAGTAGCTGAATTACATGAATATGTAAAAAGCAAAAATTGCTTTAAATAAAAGTATTAGGAAAGTTATGCCTTTTAAATGCTGCTGCTGTTGGGAACAATCTTAGATGACCTGAATCTTAACAAGCTCCGTTCTCCTTGTATGTTTTATTGAAACCATATTATGAAGGATTCACCTCTGTTATGTATCTTATAATTTAACACTGAGGTTGGGGTTGAACGTGTAGAAATTCAAACTTCTTATGCTGCCAGTGTTGAAATGGGACCTGACACTCGATTGTGTGAGTAGGCTGTTGCTCATTTCTTGTGTAAGTACAATACTCTTGGTAATGTTCCGTCTTGTGTGATGTTTTACTAATTTGATGACTTAAAATTTGTTAACACATCCCCTTAGTCTCCCCTAACATATGGCATTCTTGGAATCTGGTGAGAGGAGTATGACCCGTGCAAATCTTTTCCACAAACAAAAAGCTGACAAAATCACTTTTCTTCTTTGGGACTTTGTGTCTTTCTGATTAAACAATGAAGATATCTAGAATCAGCAAAAACCACCTACGTAAGGATGGAAAAAGTTAGAACACTGGTAAATAGGCCAAAAGCAAGGAGTCATAATTTCCAGCAACTTTGCTTCCTGTGTTCTATATTATTCATTTTCATTCCCAATGAGTCCATCTTCAGTATGTATTGATCACTTCTGACCAAGAATGAGGCCCTGAGATGGCAGAGCCGCCCCCCAGGACGAGTAAAGGATTGTTCCTACCATCAGAGTAAAGTGATGACACTATAAGGAAACAATACGCATGACTGCACTAGCTAGGCGCGAGGGCAGCTACCCAGGGAACAGGGGCTTGCAGGGCCAGTAGGCACGAGCACAGCACGAAGAAGAAGAGCGCCACCACGCGGATTGTTGGAGGATAGAGGACAGGAAGTCGCTACAGGTTAAATTCAAGTTTTACAGATCCTGAAATCTTTAAAACGTGGGAACAAGGCAAATTTAGAAATGCCTGTAAATATTCATTTAGAGTGAGAAACACAAAAATGCTCAAAGGTTGGAAAACTGGAAAGTATCATGTGGCAGAACTCTGAAAGGACAAAGATACAAAACCCAGAAAAATGATTCAGAACTCTGAAAAATTTAAAAAAAAGTTTAGTAAGGATCGCTGTATAGTAGTAATACTTCCTTATAGATTTTAAATTGTGCTTTGACAATGTCAGCTACTACTATGACAATGACTTTATTATCATTTTTCATCAAAAGCATTCAGTCTTTCTTACAGAATACTTGGCCATTTAAAAAATGATAGCGATGTAAATCAATTCACAATGTTAACATAAATTTCCTATTTGGAATATTTACTCTTTGAAGTTACCTCACAAATAAGAGTTTTTTTAAAATATACATATATTGTATGTATTTTTCATTTAAAAGTATAGAATTTGTCAACTATGTTTTTCTGAGGCGAGAATTTGCATATTGACTGCACATACAGGAAAAACATCCAAAAATATATCCCACTGCAAACGAGCCATTCGTGTCCTGCACTCCACCTCTGACTCGCAAGATCCCAAACATTCAGGAGCTGCTCCCCCTACAGGATAGAAGGCTGACTGCAAGGAGGGAGCCGCAAACGTCAAAGGGAAAGAGACTAATGTATAAGCAAATTTGTTTCAATTATTTATTTTTAAAAATAAAGTAAAACTTGTGACCACATTCACATGTTCTAGAATCTCTGTCAAGGCCATGGAGGGGCCATGCAAGGGAGACTCTCAACTTAAAGTTCTTTAGCTTGACTTTCAGTATATCTCTGCCGTGGAGGACCATGCCACATACCCATCACAGGATAAAATGTATTTTAGTGCAAATGAAAAAATCAATCAAATGCCTTTATGTCAGTATAACCTTTCCATATATATAAGAAATCTACATATATATATATGCATACATTACTTTTAAGTCAACCTAGTAATCAATATGAAGAGAAAGTTAAATCATATATTTCATTTTAAATGTGAAGTTACTAGCTAGGATCACATGTAGATGTTTCTGTACAACAATATAAAGAACAAAAGAAGAAAAGACTGTGGAATAGAAGAAGTCAGGATTTAAGTCAAGTTATGGCTCTTTTGTTAAGGTTGATGTATTAACCAGGGTTGTCCTGTGAAACAGAACCAACAGACTGCCTGTGTATATGCTTTGTGTTAGTGTATGTGTGTGTATATACATAGATACACATAAATGCACAGAGAGAGAGAGAGAGAGAGAGAGAGAGAGAGAGAGAGAGAGAGAGAGAGAGGTTTAGCCTAAGATCTGCATTTCCCAAGTTGGTGACCAAAAAAGGCAGAAAAAAAAAAATCCAGTGTCTCTTGAGAAGGCAAACTCCCAGACCCAGAGTCACAGAAGCATCAGAATTTTGTTCTACTCAGCCTTTCAATTTAAAGGGAGAGAATCATTCACAGTGGGAAGGGTAAATATCAGTATTAAGTCTATGGATTAAATATGAATCTTACCCAAAATATTTTTACAGGTAAACTGAAGCTGTTTGACCAAAAACCTAGTGTTTGCTTCAGCAGCACACATACTGAAAAAAAAAAAAAAACGTAGGCACAGTGCTGCTTAACCAATTCATCATGAAAAACTAACCATCACAGTTCATCCTTGGGATCCTCATGACCCATTGCCGGCATGCAGTCTGGCAGTTTAAGGCAGGAGATCTCAATTTGGGGTACACACTAGAATAAAACAAACCTTTCAGAATATAAACATCTAAGAAGCACCTCTACCCACTCAAATCAAAATCTGTAGAGGGTCCTGGAGATTTGAAAATTCTATATTAGTCTGTCTGACTTTCTGTCTGTTCTCTCTCTCTCTCTCTCTCTCTCTCTCTCTCTCTCTCTCTCTCTCTCTCTCTCTCTCTCTCTCTTTTTTAGAATTTTTTCCAGGTGACTCTATTGAGTTATTCTAATTCAGCACTACTCCATCAAAATATTTTATATTTATATTATTCATGTAAGAATCACCACACAAGATTCTTTCAGCACCTAATTTGGTACCCACTAAAACTTCATTCATACAAATGATTATATCATCCATTGACTTTGATTTCACATTAGTACTTTATCACAAAGAAAAATTGCCGCAAGTGGAAATCACACATTCTAAAATGCATTTGAAACTGTAACTTCTGTGCAAGAAGCAGCATGTGTCATCAAACCCCCCAGATGATCCCTAAAAAACAATTCTAGGTTTCCTAACTCACTAAAATCACAGGTGCTACCTGGGATACACCACACCCTCAACGATGTGTGGATGTGGAGGTGATGCTGTGCATCTCCACCAGGTCCTACTCCCCTTCTCATCCCAGCAGCTAAGTTGAGTTTCTGCCATATTTTGATCCGTTCACTTGGGGATGATAAAATTCTGATTGCTCCACAAACAAATGATGCTCTCTAGGGGTTGCCTACGACCCCTGAAATAGTCCAAGGCAAGAACGTAGCTCAGCAGTGCACAGTGCACAGTGAGTAACTAAAAAGTGGTCAAAAACCAGAAATGGAGGATTTGCGTCTCAAGACAATCTGTTGGCTAGAAGGTGAAAGTGGGTGGATACACTAATGTTGTCCACTTACTTTTGCAGCTTGTTTTGCTTCCATTTGGTTGCCATTTTCTTTCATTTTAATTTCTTGCATTCTTTTACTATATATTCTTCTCATGCAAAGGAACTACGGTTTCTCATCTGGTTGCTGCATGGTTTGTTTCCATTGCTGTTCCCGTGCTACTTGTTGCCTAAATACCATTATTTCAGGACACACCATTGAAAAACCCAAACAAAAATAGTTTACATTTTAGTCTTCATCTCTCTCATGATTTTTTTTATTTTAATGAGTTTGAAAGTATCTTTCTTGAAAATAATTATTATTCTTCAAATAATTGACAATTTTAAACCTTTCATCTGTTTTATGCCATAGAGAAAATTTTTAAAATGGGATTGCATTCCTGTTTTCTAGCTGACATTTTATTTATATACAATCAATTGTATATAGTGTCCGTGACAACTGTACATGAGGGGAGAGGAAAAAGAGGCACAGAAACTTCAAATTCATGAAATATGGACCAATGGAAAATATCCTATTAGTCAGGATATAAAATAAAATATTTTGTAGGACATATGTTCTTACTGTGTGCAACATTACCACTGTTGGTAATTCAGTTCTCTATATACTTTGCTTTGATATCTTGTCCTTTCTTTCTTTCCTTCCTTCTTCCTTTCTTTTTTCCTTCTTATTCCTCTTCTTCTCCTCCTTCTCTTTCTTCTTCTTCTTCTTCTCCTCCTC
>NW_004524673.1:70149-71928 GCF_000260255.1 Octodon degus
CTTCTTCTTCTTCTTCTTCTTCTTCTTCTTCTTCTTCTTCTTCTTCTTCTTCTTTTGTACCAGCAGTTGAACTCAGGACTTTGTATTTGCCAGGCAAGCTCTTGTGCCCTTGAACTATATCTCCAGCATTGCACTTTTCTTTTAGCTATCACTATTATTCTCAGATATTAATCACATAAATTAAAACACAAGCTGATTTCTTATTTTGTTTTAATTTCAAAATGTATTTTTAACTTAAATAAATGTTAAAATAATCTAAACTATTTTTCTCATTTTTTTCTATAGGAAAAGTGGATTTTAAATAACCTAAATTTCTTTCTTAAATTCTCATAATATTCTTACAGTTAAATAAGTCATTTCAGTGTTCTAAGGGTAACCTTGGCAATACCCATAAATTATCCACTAGTAGTTTAATTAATTCTGACTTATGTAATTTAATGCTTATATTACTCTTAATTACATTTGTTTAAAAAGGTCTTGAAGGTACTTGTATCACCAAAGTGGGTCCCACATGCTTCATTTTTCTTATACATTTACAGAATTCTAATATGGTGTTTTATCTACCATACTCTTAGCCTGATGAGCTAATTTATGTCAGACAAAGAACAAGCTGAACAGATTTCAATGATGGATAGGACTTCAGGGAAGAAGCCTCTTTGTAGTATCCTGGAGCAGCCAAACTCCTCTGGACACAGTGCAGTAGAATCATCAGCTAATAAAGGATGACTGTAGGAGTCCAAATATTTTCCTTAAACCAGAGCCATACCTACTTCTCAAACACAGAAGCACTTTCAACTAGTAAGAAAAGTGCTTATATGGCACTTCATTCATTTAATATTAACCAGAAAGCATTAACTGCATTTATTCACTATTAGATATAAGAACACTAATGAAGTGGGCCTCATCTATGTTAGCATGAAGATGACAGTTCAATGGAAAGCCCCACATCAACTAACTAAAATTGGCATGGTCTTATAAAATTTCAACACTGTTTTGAGAGAAACTAGGGAAGAAAGCAAACTGTGCATACAAGTGATTCCCCTGTAGTGAAGTAATATGTGAGCTGAGGTAAGTGGCAAAGGGTGACTGGCTGGGAAGGGGGGAATGAGGTGTTGTGTGATGGTCCAGACAGAGAAGAGGGCACAGCCCGTGCCACTGAGCAGAACTAACTTAGGTTCTTTGGTGACAAGAGAAAGTTACCACCATCTAGGTGAGCTTTCCCATCACTGGATCCAAATGCTCAACACCCGCATCTCAAAGATGGAAATCATTTTACCTCACTCATAGTCTCATGGGTTGAAGTTCATGATGGTTTGGCTCTAGTGCGAGAAGGTCATGGTGGGAAGGCACAGTGATGCAAAGCTACCATTCTCAGTGGTGAACAGAGCTGGAGGGGAAGGTGAGGAAGCAGATGTGGAACCTCAAAGGCATGCCTCCATTAACACCCAGACACATTCAGCCGTGTGGTTTACTCACTCTCTATGTAGCTTCAAGCCAATCCACTTAAAAATTAAGTGTAATTGTCATGTCCCAACTTGTCAACTTGATCCCCAAACATATCTCCTTAAAACATGTTTCATCTCAAAATAAAGACAATAGCAAGTTCCAGTTTCACCTAACAAGATACAAGTGCCCCACTAAAACCAAAAATTCAATAATCTCTTTCCAAATATCTCAATAGGTCCAACAGTTTTCAAAACTCTAGGTCAAAGTCCCACCTGAGACTCAAGAAAAACTTCCCTCTAAATTCCTATAAAATTGAAAAATCAAATTACTTAA
>NW_004524673.1:72028-78910 GCF_000260255.1 Octodon degus
TATTATTATTATTATTATTATTATTATTTTGCAGAACCAGGGATTGAACGCAGGCCCTTGCACTTGCCAGGAAAGCGCTTATTCTACTGAGCCATCTACCCAGCCCCAGATAGAAATATTATAGGGAGTCAGAGACAGGGTTAGACCCTCAAAGATGAACCAATATGAAAGATAAGATGCCTTGCAACTGTGGGAGAGACAAGCACCTCCTCTGTGGGCCAGACTTCAAGACAAAAGATTAAACAAAAGCAGCCACATACCTCCCTAGGGATGGACATCAGGGATTGGTATGCTAAATAGGTCTCTATCACCTTGAGGAAGCCAGGAAGAGTCAATGCCCCAACTCCCTACAGGTTAAGCCCCTGTTTTATATTTGTGCCCACTTTCTATGGGACTTGCTTCCCCTTTTTATCCTGAATTTAATCAACTGTACCTGAACAATTGTACTTGTAACCTTATTGGTTGGCCATCGGTTTCTCCCACCTCAATGTGAGTTCACATGTTTTCTACCTCAAACCCACCTCACTTCACTGTTTTGCTCTATAAAAATCCCTGGAAAAGACAGATTCCTTGACAGCCCACTCAGGTCCCCTTCTGTTCCTCTCTCATACAGAGGCTTTCTTTCCCCCTAATAATGTATTCTACTCTTAACTTCTGTGGTTCCTAAAATTAATTCTTCAATTTAAGAAAGCATGAACTCACCCCAGGTATCTTTCAGGTTCTGAATTTCATTCTCCTATATCAATATGACTAAAGCAAGATGGCAAACCAGCAAAGCAAACATTAAGTCCTGCGATACCATATCTGGCATCCAACACATATTGCTTCAATGTGAGTTAAAAAGGGATGAACAGCTCTTACATATGTGTTCCTGCTGATTACTTATGTGGCCTCTCATTTGGCCATGTTCCACTCATGGTCTGCTCCTTTCCTCAGCAGATATTCAAAATTCCTATAATCTCTGACATCTTAAAGTCTCTAGTGCAACTTTGCCTCATCCTAACTTCATATACTGTTTATACATATCTCCTTACCTGATATTCTAGGTCACCTTTTGAATTTTGGGTGGAAATTCTCCCTGACCCCACAATGCCTACATTCTTCATGCTGATAAAACCAGCATGATATGGACTATACTACTGTTGGCTGCCAAGTTAAACAGTAACTAGCTCCCCTTGGACCATAGCTGGAGAGGCTTCTGAGAGGCTAAGTAGCTCAGCACAGTGAAATGAACCCTGAGAAACCGATTCATTAGGTGGTCTCTCTGGATCAAAAAGCTCAAGATCTCTCTTCAAATAAAACATTTACATTTTTACATCCTTTTTGATTCCTGAAACGCTTTTAAGGCATCATTCTTTTTGTTCAAGTTCAAAATACTCTGTTTCTTTCTAATTGTACCAATCTCATCAGCAACTAAGCCTCTTTTGGACCCAGTTATACATGTTGCTTATTTGAGGGCAAGTATTTAAGTTTTCAAATACATTTATTCTACTTGTTGCCAGTTCCCACTATAAATCTAGCTGAAAGTAGTCAGTACACGCTCTATCCTGAATTTTGAATTATCTTGAAATTAATCTGCCAAACAAATTAATCCACTGCTTGTAATCTAAATTTCCTGCAAATTTTATGCTAGTGCATAACACCTGTGACCTCTGTGATCTAATTACTGATGAAAATCTTGCTCCCAACTGAAATGTAACCCTGGCCTTTAGATGTTCCTGTCAACATTGTGGTCTCCTGAGCTCTAACCAGATCACCTGTCAGGTTCTGCTCACAGAATTCTAGTGTTTATCTAGCTCGTGTCCCCAAACCTTTCTGAACTATTTCCACAAAGCAGTTTCAAGTTTCAAAGGTGTCAAAATGGTTCTATTCCCAGTATAAATTATCTGTCTTAGTCAGTTTCCTCATCTCTGAACCAAATACCTCACACTCACAAATAAAAGGGATAAGTGGTTATTTGATTTACAGATTGAGAAATTTCAGTCTATTATTGAATGACTCCAAGAATATACTGGTAAAAGGACACGGTGGAGCAGAGCTTAGTTCCTAATGCTTCACAGTAGCAGGGAAGCAAAACAGATGAATAGGGGCAGAGGGGAAGAGGCAAGCGACCCAATACTCGCAACCCAAGGGCACAGCTTCATTGCCCAACCAGACATACCTGAAAGTGTGCTTTAGGAATCTTTGAGGTGGCTCGCCAGAAAGCTGACAATTAAATTTAATAGCCACACCCTAGTAGCTTCAGCTTAGTGTTGATAGGAGAGAATGATGAAGAAGGTCAGGAGACACTGAAGGAATAAAAGCACTTAGAAAATGGTGCATGATGAAGGAGGAAAATTTCTCTACTCAAAGCAGCCACGCCTGTGGATAATCAGCTATTACCCTAGCACTCCAAGTATCTCTGAATCTATTACTGCTCCCACCCACAGGAAGAAGAAATTACATAAAAGGTAATTTCAAAGGAAGAAACTGCATGGGAAATAGGTAGCAGAGAACATGCATTCTGCTCCCACTCCCAGCCCATTTCTTTGGGAAAAAGGTACTGGAGAGGAACATATATTCTATAACCTTCCTTGAGAACAGAAGATGAGGACTGACATAGTATTCCTCCAAGAAAGAGAAGGAATTCTACTTGTTTGTGTGTATAAATCAAGTTCTTAATAAAATGATCTAATATTAGGAAGGCAAATGATTGTTATAGTTTATATTTCAATATCCCTCAGGAGCCTCATGTACTCAGAGGAGGGATTTTTAGCAAGGAATCAAGTATGGTGGTGCTATAGCTGACTTGCTGCTAGGACATAAGCCTGGTAGGAAATGGGGGGCTGGGATTTGACCTGCAAAGGTATATCCTCCCATTGTCTCCCCTTAAATACTCCTTCTGTTTTGTTTGTTTGTTTTGTTTTTGTTTTTGTTTTTAGCCAAGCCAGGGATTGTACGCAGACCCTTGCGCTTTCCAGGGAAGCATTTATTCCACTGAGCCATCTCCCTGGCCCCGCCCCCTTCTTAAGTATAAGTACAAGTCTCCACAAATTATCTGTCAAGGGCCGGGGAGATAGCTCAGTAGCTTAAATGCCCGCTTAGCAAGCGCAAGGTCCCATGTTTGATCCCCAAATGAAAATAAACTATCGATAACGATGAAAGCAATATTTTAATAAATATATTTATTAAGAAGATAGCAGGGCCAGGGAGATGACTTTGTGGAATAAGCACTTCTCCAGCAAGTGCAAGGGCCTGAGTTCAATCTCTGATTCCACCAAAAAAAAAAAAAAGATAGCATAGTAATAAGTGCTACTATATCATGTAACATGTTGACTCCACATGACACTAGTTAAATGCTTACCAAATTTTTTCTTATTTGGGGGTGTAACACCTGAGCATATTTCTCAACATTCTGTACAATTCAGTGTTGCTATGCAAATCCGTACTCACCTGTGAGTTTTAAAAAGGAAAGTAACAAATAATTCAGATAAAACATCCTTTCATGATCTTCCCTTTTATTCTGTGTCCTAATATTTGATCAGATGCCTGGATTCACATATGTGACCTTTCGAACCCAGAGGACAACAGAATAACCAAATAGAAGCTTTCCTTAAAACATGGGTGGGAATGGTACAAGAATCAAAAGCAACTGTGCCCCAGCACCTGCAGAGAATGAGGCAGGAGGATCACTAGTTTAACCCCGATTTGGGCAATTTGGTGACTTAGCAAAACCCTGCTTCTAAGAAAGAAAAAAAAGAGAGAAAGAAATTTTAAAAAGAAAAAAAGCTTAGTGTGAAGATCTGGGTTCAATTTTGAGAGAGAAAAAATGAATATCTACTGGGCAGTTTGTACTAAAATGTGTGTTATTGCTTATTGGAGTGGTTAAGGTAGAAATTTGTGTTCTCAATACTGGTCATGCATTAAATTCTCAGAACAGGAAGGTGGATTTGAATTTCCTTGGGCTTGCAAGTTACTTGAAAGGTAGTGATGAATCTAGGCAAAAGAATAATCATTGAGGTATTTCCAGCAAGAGGGAAATTGGATTAAATTTAGAGGTATTAGAAGTATCAGCCACCCTTGTTGGTGGGAAGAAAACAACTAAGAAGAAGTCAACAGTGGTAGTGGAGAGATCTGTAAGAGAAACAAAGTAACAGATGATGAGCTCTGTCTGCAGACCTAGAAGTGACAAAAATCATAATAGATGCAATTTAAAGAAAAATTAAAAAGTTATGCTAATGTTTCAGTCACTTCTAGGAATCAAGCTACAGGGATTGCAATTAGATAACATTTCCAAGTTGTTCTTGATCTGCTAGTATTTCATTAAACAGTTATTTCAAATAACTATCTCTAAGGGCCAATTCTTGAGTTGTTGAGTACCTCCTATATTTTATGTCTTTGTTTAAAAGATAGGCTGCAGGACTGGTGAGATAGCCCAGTGGACTAAAGTGCCTGCTTAGGAAAGCTTAGACAAGTGCAGGGACTCCAGTTTGATCCCTGGCACCACGTGCCATGCCAGCCCAGCCCCCAGGGTGGACTGAGCAGCCAGCGTTGGGGCATGGGGCCACATGCCTGCAATCCCAGCACTGGGGAGGCTGAAAGCAGGAGGATCCCCATGAGTCCGAAATGCATAGTGAGATATAAGTAACAATCTTAATTTTTTCATCCCCCATAATAAAAATGCACTTTGAAGTATCTAAGATAAGATTTCAATGTAAGCTTTTAGTACCATAAAGGGTTCCAAGATACCTGTTTCTATATAAATTTTACAAGTTTTATAGATTGGAAACTGATATAGTTTTATTATTACAAAAAGAAAATCTCAATAAAATCCATCAAAAAGAACAGTGCCATGTAAAATCACAGAATTTCAAGAAAAATGAAAAAGCCACCTTTAATTTTTCAGCTTGAGACTAATGTTATGATGTTAGTAGTGTCTGTACATATGGCAAAGGAGCTCTTCCATTGTGAAAAGAGTCAGCTATTGATATTTAAATGAGGAACCACAGTTATTTGTAGAAGTGTTACTAATATGATTATTTGATCCTCAAGACCCACGGATTTCATAGAAATGATCATTTCAGCACCACTGGAATTTATAATCTAATTCAAATCAATATTACAGGCTTCCAGAGGATGAGCTGAATCAGTATTAACACAGAAAGAGTCATTTGAATTTAATTACCACTAGTGCTCATTGTCTTGGTTGTATTTTAAATACTTAGCTTCTGTAAATCAATTTTCACCACTTCTTTTCTTTAAATGTCAGTGATTTAAGAATGGTTTTCCTCTACAGAGCACCAGAACTTCAATATGTTTTTATAAATCTAGGCCTATTAAGCACGTCTGCTTCCAACTCTAGCATTGCTAATCTTTCCATTAGCAGTTCTTGCCAGAAATATACTTGCTTTTAACAATTTTAGTGTCTACAAAATAATTGTGTTTGATTTGAGTATTTTTATGCATAACGAGCCACAGTAAAATTGGAGGTCATTATCAGAATTTTTGATGTTTAAGGAAAGATGCCATGAAGTTTCTAGTTATTGTACCACATCTTATGATGTAAGAAATTGTATTCTTACACTGAATATTTCATGTTGACCACAATGCCATTTCTAAGTATCTTATGCAATCATTGTTCGCTTATACTCCATTAAAAGAGAATTAAATAATGGCAAGTGACTCAGAATTCTTATTAGTTCTGTTTTTAAATACTTTTAAACATTTTGTATTCTTTAAAAAAAATGAATTAGCATAGGGTCTGCAGGGCCTACAAGGTCTCACTACACAGATCAGACCCACTGATCCTTGTTTTCAGCCTCCCAAGCACTGGGATTACAGGCTCGTGCCACCATGCCCAGTCTCAATCGCACCCCGGAGGCCGGGCCAGCACAGCACACAGAGGACTGAGCCCCCACTGCTGCCCTTTGCCTAAGCAGATGCTTTAGTCCACTGAGCTATCTGGCCTGCCCTTTCATATTCTATAAATATTTAAATATACATGCATACAACATCTGTTTGTAAACCTCTAAATATATCATAAATTTCTTGTTAGAAAGTTGAATATTTTTAAAATCTTATAAAAAGCATAAAATATATTTTAATCTTTGCTTACAACTCTTAATCATCTACAATAAAAATTATATGTTCATTGTCTTATTTAGCTTCATAGTTCATCTAAATGGAACATAAAATCAGAATTTTAAGTTTTCCACGATGTTAAATTTCTTCTATTCTGAAAGACATATCCGTAGTTTACCTAGTAAAACCAATAGATATGCATAACATATAATTTCTTACAGTCAAATATACTTAATTTTCATGGTATAATGTTCAATTTCTTTGTTCTTTTACCTGTATGTCTTTGCTGATCAATGTAGAGTGGATACTTTCAGATTTGCTATTTAAAAGAAACATCTTTAAGGAAAAAATATTTTAAAATGTATCAGCACATTGCTTTGTAAGTAAACTCAAAACCATGATTTTTCACCACAACATTTGCTACACAAACACTAAATTACTTGCAGTAAAAAAGTTTGTAAAACTGAAATCGACATTACCAAGTCTGCACTGCACACTAGTGGTCGGACATTGTACATGCACGTGATTTTCTTTTTAAATTAAAGACTAATTCTATACTATATTTACACATGTGTATGGTTTATTTCACTTATGAGTATATCTTCACATAGAGAGAAAACATTCTCTCAGGCTTTCACAGAGAACACATTGGCCAAGCAATGGCCGTGACTCATCCACATGGCTGACTCTGACAAAGGATCTACAATCCCTGGTACAGGATCTCAGGATAAGTCCTGAGGGGATTTCACTGACCTTATCAGACCCAAAAGCTACAACTCTTGTTGCATAGGTCTTGCTTTACCTTGGTCTTAACCATCCAGC
>NW_004524673.1:80210-81778 GCF_000260255.1 Octodon degus
CCTATGTATATTGCCAGCACACCTGCAAAATGTGGAACCTATTTGAAAGTATTGAATGTGTCATTTATTTTATTTCATTTTTCCCTCCTTTTATTTTGCTTTATTATATTTTCTGTCATACCTACCTCAAACAATGTTTAATAAATAAAATGTATACACTTTTTTAATTAAATTTATTTTAATTAATACATCAAACAGAAATTATACATATTTATGGGCTACCATGTCATTTTTCTATATATGTATGCATTGTGTAATATTGAAATCATGTTAAATGAATCTATTTCCTCATTTATTAATTTTTCATGATAAAAGCATCGAAAATACTTGCTCCTAGCTTTCTGAAATGTATAGTAGTTTATCATTGCCACTTTTTTTTTTATTTTAGGGAAGGGTCTACAGAGTGTTCAGGGTCTCACTATTAGATCAGACTCATAGTGATTCACCTGTTTACAGCCTCCCAAGAACTGGGATTACAGGCTCATGCCACCATGCCCAATCTCAATTGCTGTCTCAGTGTACACTGGGGGTAGGTCTGGGGATCAAATCCCCTGCTCCTGCTTGCAGGTGCTTTAATCCACTGAGCTATTTGGCCAGACCTATCATTACCACATTTATTCTATTGGGAAATAACAAAGAGGCTCCTTTTAGTCCTAACAATAAGTCAATATCCATTGATCGGCTTGTCCTGATTTTTCCTTCCCTTCTCTTTCTTAGCCCCTAGTTATCGTCATTTTATTTGCAACTTCTATGAGATCACCTTTATTTATAGTAAGGTTTATATAAAGCTTTTCCTTCTGTACCTGGCTTAATCCACTTAACATAATGATCTCAAGTTTCAGCAGGAGTGTTGCAAATCACAGAAAGTTCATTATTTTCATTTTTAGAATGAAAAATATTCTAAAATCATTGAAATTAGAAAGTCAATGACAATGTTTTTGTGATAATTCAATCAAAAAGCAAAAAGTGATTTAAAACTATAAAGTCAACATACAAAGAACCTAAAATTGCTTAAGATAAATTGCTATTATCGGATTGATTCATAAAATAATATAAAAATTATTTTAGATGATAGCATATAATAAGATATGTTCAACACTAATTGATCATTAACCACATGTACATAAGTGTGTGTGTGTATTTTATACCTTACGTGTATACAATTAAAATTTCTCTAAAAATATAGAAATAAAGACTTACTTAAGCTGCAAAAGTGTACCATGTAGAATATGGTATGTTATTGTCTTAATCTAAGTAAACTATTTTTTCTTTTTGGTACCTGGAATCAAACTCACAGTCTCTTGTTTTCCAGGCAGGTGCTTGCTGTGCCATTGAGCTATATGCCCAGCCTCTTCAGTAAACTATTGAAGTTTGATTTCCACTATTGTCACTTAGAGAAAATTTCTTAAAGGAATTTTCTTATAATTCTCAGTGGAATTCTTTGTTTTTTTTTGTGGTGGGGGGAGTTGAACTCATGACCTCATGTTTGCCAGGCAGGCACCATGCCACTGACTTATAATTTGCTATTATTTGTTCCACCCTCTGCTTTTGCCCACTAGATTAGAGAG
>NW_004524673.1:82488-83959 GCF_000260255.1 Octodon degus
TATTCATTAGAGTGAATAATTGAAATAATTGTTTTATTTGTGGTTATCATAGTGCACACTGACCTTCACAACAGGTCTATCTTCATCTGTGCAGCAGATTAAATTGCTACTGAAAAACAGCCATTATTATTCCTTTAGATTCAGGGACAGAGTTGATTCCTCCTCAACTTTGACAACAAATATTAATTTGTGTAACTAAAGAAGAATTTGATAAATTTGTTATGTATTTGGGATTTAGCTAAATAAATTCAACTGTTATACATCACTGAGATGTATGTGGTTGTTAGTTACAGCTTTATTATATTTATGGCTAATAAATATACATGGGCATCTATTTCAGTGAACTTAAATTTCAACAGAAATATTTTGAAATACTTTCACAGAGCTAGAAAATATATGTAATATCAAAATTGTATGTCATATACATATTTATAAGAACTATGACTTTTTTGGAAACAATAACAGGGAAGTAATTCAAAATAGTTGCAAATATATTCATTTAATCCAGTCAACAAAAGTGCTTATTAAAGATACGTAATTATATAAGCATGAACCAAGCCATAAAATTAAAAAAATATAAAAGAAACAGCATTTAGCTTTACTACAAAAGACTCATATCGCAAAAAAAAATACAATCCTTTATTAATACAGCAAATACATCCAACAAAAATTTCAGCACAGATGTCCAGGTATCATGAACAGTGCCTATGAGTAGATCTGTAATTACAGATTAACATTGTCAGACTAAATTTTTGACAGATAAGCAAATCTCGCCAGCAGAGGTTCTAGGTGTTTACTGTGGTGTAATTTTTGTCCTTAGTGTTCCGGATGTTAAGAATAAAGTACAAAACCAGCAAGTTACTACACAGTAATTTTTTTTGCTAAACTAGATAGTTTGTGTATAAGTCATTAAAGTCTGAAATACATCGTATATCCAACATGTGAGTACTTGTAAATCTATGGATCACTGTGCATATTAGAATATTCAAAAGTTATTGGAGGGCCAGCGAGATAGCTTAGTGGACTAAGCACCTGCTTAGTCAAGCTCAGGAAACTGGATTCAGTTCCCCAGGATCCCATGCCATGCGCGGCCCCTACCCTGGGCGCGCTGAGCTGGCAATGGAGTTCAGGCAAGGGGACACATGCCTATAATCCCAGCGCTTGAGGTGGGGGGGGGGGCTCTGAAAACAGGAGGATGACTATAAGTCCGAGATGCGCAGTGAGACTTTGTACCAAATATATTGGAAAAAAAAAAGTTACTGGATATTGGCTGTGATTTGTGAATTTAAGTTGAAAAGTCCAAAAAAATTAAGGTACTAAGATTGTAACCTGATGCATACATTCAAGGTAAGCATCATGCTAACTCTAATCTAGATTTATTATAGTTACATGAGTAAAAAATTTGAGTATTTTGTCAGTAACTACAAAATGTAAAAAGCAAACAAGAATGTAGGCCGGCCAGGTAGCTCAG
>NW_004524673.1:84374-89718 GCF_000260255.1 Octodon degus
TGTTACTTTTTGGCAGTACACTTTAGTAAGTGAAATGATATTATAAAGAGTCAAATTAACTCTAACTTCTCTGAACAAAATAGTTCATAGGAATATAAAAACCATCTACGACACAATAATTGCCAAAGTTATTGTAATGCAATTCCTTAATGAATCTATACCTGTTTCTAGACCTTTTCCAAATATATACTAAATTAAAAATTTTAATTTTAGATGAATAAACCCTAAAACTAAAGTTACATCTAGATTAGGTCTAAACCTAGCAAATATACAAAACCAATTCTTGAAATAAAAATAATATAATTCATTAAAGAAAACTAAAATAAACAATAACTGGATTTTTACATTAGACTAGTTGATAACATTTGAAATATACTAGTATTTTAAGTATATCAGATAAAGTAAATCATACATTAGGTTTTTAAAGTTGGATATTTTTACTATATAAAAAGTTACAATTTTATCATAGGAGTGAGAAGATAGGTTAGTTTATGAAAATGTGGTGCTTGAATATTTTCAGCACAGCTCCATAAAAAACGTGTCCTGTTCTTGTGAAAGCAGGCATTAACAGCATTGCACATCTAAATTTATCCAGCAGAGGGCACTGTATAAATCTTTTATTTTTATCCTAATTCTGTTTCTCAGCGATTTTTAAAGTTCATTAATTCTATACTTAAATATAGTATTATATGTATACTTTCTAATTCAGTGTGACTTGATGTGATATAATTCTATTTCAGTTACAAGTAGGCAAAGAAATCCTAACATTTACCTTAAATATATTGCATACTGCCATACACATATTCTTTAAAGGAACATAATTACAGATATTATATTATAATATAGCTCATTTAATCTTACTTTTGAAAGATTAATATAGCTCATTTAATAAACTTTTGAAAGTGAGATGGATAAAACATGCAAAATTTGAAGACTCTCAGAAGCTAAGCAGTGAATCAAAATTATTAATGAAAGATGTGTTTGCATTTCTTCCCAATCCTTTGATCCTTTATTAATTATTATGACCTTACAGTAATTGGAAGTATACTTGGACATTTAAACAGAAAACTGTTCAAAATAATTCTTAGGGGTGAAAGGTCTTGAAACACAAATATCTATGAATAAATACAAAGCATTTTAACTGTGGAAATTTTATAGAAAAATAATACATATTTTCTGAAAGAATTTATTGATATCAGAATATTTTGTTAAGTCCAAACAGTTAACTACCAACAATATGACTGCATGTAAATACACATTTTTATAATAGTCTATAAAATTTAGAGGCTTCCCAATTTTGTACTTCGAAATCAATTTCTTTTTATTTTTCTTGCTGCACTAAGGGTTAAACCCAGTGCATATCCTCTCAGCTACTTTTCCATTTATTTTGTTTATTTTTTGAGACACAGTTTCTTTCAGCCTCTAAACTGCCCACACTATGCTGGAACCTGTGACGCTGGTGCCTCAGCTACACCGATTCTGGGAGCACAAGAAGGAGACGCCATATCCACTTACTACACTTTTAAGTCTTCAGAAATATTCAAATGTTCAGAATAGGAGGAACTTCCAAACACTGAGTAATATTCATAAAACTGAACAGGATTCTACACTCAAATAATATCATAATTTTAGTCCAGCTGATTTGGAAACACTTCTAGGACAATGGTGGAAATAATTTCCTGAGTTTGCTCAGCTGGTTCTTTTGCGCTAGACAAGAAAAATTTCCCACAAGATGGGAACACACACACACACACACACACACACACACACACACACACAGAAAAACTCCTACGTTCACATCTTCATAAAAATCCTTGAGGAAATCATCCAAACACTAAGCATTTTATAGTATAATAATACTCAATTCTTACGTTCCTTTGTATTATTTTAAAAAAACCTGTAATTGCTTCATGTTGATTCTATGTATATATGGATTTATGGACACAAGAGCCATGACTCATGACATTGGAGGGATACTTTCTCAAAGGACACAGTCCAAAAATAAAACCAGAACTAAAACTCCCATCCTCTTCTCCCAATCTGTTTGTAGCTATCATTTATTTACTGAAATTCTGTTGAAAACTAGAGTTTACTTATCTGAAGGTTATTCATTTATTACAGGAAGTCAAAAAAGTACTTAGCATATATGTATAATGTAAGAACACAAAGGGGCATTCTGCTGTTACTAAAACTGGTACCTTAGACTATGAAAGATTACATCAAGGGAAATGCAACCTATTGTTACTGTTACACTGAGAATGGGCTTGAGAAAAGTGGATTATTATCAAAAGCTAAATCCTTCAAGCAATAAAAATATAAAGGATCAAATTTGACTGAGACTTTTAGACCTAGAAGAAATTGCCAATATGTATGCAAACATAAATTTCATTCTTTTTTTCTACTACTATTGGTTGCCTTTATTAGAAATTCATTCTTGATGGCAAAAAAGAATTTAATATATACACAAATGTTTGTGTAATCACTGTCTATTAGTAAACAAGTAATTTGAAAGCCAGAATTAGTAGTGCTAGAAAATTTGAGAGGAGCTAATAAGAAACTGGTTGACAGGATAGAAATGGTGGATAAAGCCCTTCCAATATTTGTGAAAGGCTTGGCTGTACACTTGTCACTGTTTCAGTCCAATTAAAGCAGAGAAATTAAAACCACTATATAAACCACATAATTATAATATATATATAGTTATTGTTCTTTATATTAACAGACTTATAAATAAGGAAGTGGAAAATAATTACTTTCAGATTTGACAAGCGCATTAAATTTTCCTGCACTAAGTGTTTCAGAAAAAATGTACAATGACTTTTGAGGTAAGATTAGTGAAGTGTTACACACAGGACATTTGCTTGCTGTCTAGCCAAGTCAAGCAACCCCTAGAACAGAACATGTGAGGGGGCCAGTAGAACATCCAAGTCAGTACCAAGGCCAAGCTCAAGAAAGGTGCATGCACAAGACTTCAGCCATCCCACTGCCAGCAATTCAGACACCCCTTAGCCTTGGTGCCACCGTAGCTGATGCTCTGTGTGAGAGACCAGCCATCCGTGCCACGCCAGCCTCCAGACTCAGGAATGTAAAACACAGTGGCTGGGACTCAGGGAAGCACAAGTTAGGCAACTTTGCTACAAGAGATAACTGGAACCTTGGGTCACTACCTCTAATATTACAAAAGGGACAGCCATTTAGCATCATATAACTAGAATTTATGAACACTAAGTGAGGATCCAGGTCATTGAGTAACAAGTCTATTGTTTTCCCTTTATACCACAATGGATGATATTTAGGAAATTCTTTTCTCTGATCAATATCTCTCAAAAATGTGATTGTCCTGTTAACATAAAACACATTTGTTCATTTTTACTATTACTGAAGTCCAATGATGGTGTAAAATAGATAATATGCTGAAATTTTAACCATACACCTAAGAATTCAAGGGCACTTAATAAGACTCTAGCAGAGATAATGAGAACATGGCTATAATAAAAGTCATTTTTAAAAAGGTGAAAAATTGACAAATTATAAATTGCTTTTCAAAATTCAAAATATGAATATATGTCAAAATCACTTTTAAAACTTCACAACACCATAACTACACATAGGTTAAATACAGTATCAAGTGACAAATTATCAAAATGTTCAACTTTAAAAGATTTGAATCTCAGGCTTGGTTAGAGCCAGTAATTAGCACTTACTCTCTTTCTTTCCACAAGGTTTGCTGGAACTCATTCAAATGGATCTGCAAAGTTGAAATTTTAGTTCCTTTCTCCTTCAAAGGCAGATTTATTGCTTGCAGTCTGAATCCAGAGACCATGTCACAGTTTCCAGGACCAATACCCTTGAATAAATCAGTAAAATCAGAATTGGTCTTCATTTCATTTAATTTGAAAAGCTCAATAAGCACATCTTCCTGGGGAAGGGGTAATTTTAGTCTTGAATACTTAAACTTCCCAGGAGGGAAATCAGAAAAAGTATTGTCCAAAGAAAATAAATATTATTAAATTTGTATTTTTAGTTCATGATCATTTCCTGAGAATGTTACTACATGGCCAATGTTATTACACGTAGTGTTATTACATCTCTTTCCTGTTGAAACTTGACTTTTCTGTGTTCTCTTATTATAATAAAGTAATACCTCAACTGTTCTACATCTTTTTTGTCTTCTTTTTCTAATCACAGCTAAAAATAGTTCTCAACAAACTTGAATAGCTGTAGAAACTTTTTGTACAAGTTTCTATGAATTTTTCTTTAAAGTTACTTTGTCACAAATGTCTTGAATGTTCCAAAACATAGCCAGCTGATTTTCTAAACAATATTTTTTCAGGACAGTATAGAACAAATTTTTAAGCAGGCCTTCAATATTTTAGTAGACTGTTACTTTATTCCAGTTCACTGGCTAATTTCAAATTGTGCTCAATATGTGCCTCTTAATAAAATGGGAATCCATTTAAAAGCATGGACTATTATAAAATACTGCTCCCAGATTCTATACCATATTTTCAAACTTCATTGAATTCATACTATAGATATTTGTCTATAATTTCAAATTTAGCTGGATTACAAGATTTAAAGAAAACCAGACTAAATTCAATAAAAAGCCAATGACATTTTATTTATTTTATTTTATTTTTTTACAGGACCAGGGATTGAACTCAGGCCCTTGCACTTGCCAGGCAAGTGCTTATTCTACTGAGCTATCTCCCCAGCCCCAACACTTTACTTTTTAAAATCTTATTTTAAATACTATGTGAAAGCCAGGTTGTCTAGTATTATTTATATTTCAATTATTTCTATAGTGCTTATGATAATTATATAGTTTTGAGAAACAAAGTAAGTCAGAAATTTTATTTAATACTCTCCTAAAATCTTTACTAATACCCGTTAAATAGTATTTTCACTGAATATACAGAGGTATGTATCATGAAATGAAGTACTAAAAATTGAAGCATACGCACATGTGAAAAATCCTTCACTTTCTCCAATTTAGTTTTCTGACTTTTAATAACACAGAGAGAGTTTGTGGATTCTTGACACACTATGTCATCTATGCTCTGTCATCGCAATAATTGTATTCAAATTTATATATTAATACAAATGAATTTTGAGAATACCATTTCCAATAATGTACATAAAGGTTTTAACAACCTGTACCATCAGATTTTAAAAAATTAGAAGACCAAATAAACAACATTTACATTTTTTTTCATTTACATTGAAACCTAATTTAAGTACAACATAAATTTCAGCCAAGTAGAAAGATCTGAGATTTCAAGCCAAGTTATAAAGCTGCAGGATATTAACCAAGGTTTTGAGAGATGGAAGTATATAGTCAAAG
>NW_004524673.1:90153-97929 GCF_000260255.1 Octodon degus
TACAAAGCTTTTTAAAAAGTTTATTTTACATAAAATTTTCAGAAATTTCAAGATTCAAATTATGCCAAGGGCATCCAGATATGGATCGTATAAGCCTTTTCTATATCTGTTCAAGGTATCATTTCACAAAGAGTACATTGTGTGGCCAAGGTCCAAACCTCAGGAAATATCTGAACAACTTTGTATTTTTTTTTTTATTGTTCACATAATTAGGATGAATAGAAACATCTCCAAATACTTTCAGCTCACCTAAAAAGTGCTGGGGGTTTTTCCTATAAATATTCATGAAGACACAGCTGAATCACATATATGCTAAAGCCCTGACACCTAGAACCTCTGGATGTGAAAATATAGTGCTGGGAAATGAAATCTTGGGTGATGAAGTTACAATACGGCCATTAGGGTGGTTTAATGATATTGTGTGTGTGTGTGTGTGTGAGAGAGAGAGAGAGAGAGAGAGAGAGAGAGAGAGAGAGAGAGAGAGAGAGAGCGCATGACAAGACACAGGGAGAAATCAATGCTCCATAACCGAAGGAGAGGTTCCTTTGAAGAAATTAACCCTGTTGACACTTTGCTTTCAGAATTCTGGCCCCTAAAACTGTGAAAAACTGACAGTTTGATTGCTTAAACCATACAGATTTTTGTGCTTTTTATGGCAGCTCTAGCTAACAGTCTGTCACATGTATCATTGCCCCCCCACCCCATCACAGCATTCACCACTAAAATTGCCATAAGCTCTGGTCTTCTCTTGAATTTTTTCTTACCTTACTATTTGTCTTCTCCTCTACAGGAAATTGTCTTTCCACCAAACACTCTCCAGTAAATTCATACATGGGTGAAGTAGTTTGAAATTCAGCTTTATTGTTGGAGGACATATTGTTGGAGGACATGTCTACAACAGCAGAAAGCTCCAGGTCCTGGGTGGTGTCAAGTTTTGATGCCTCCTTTTGAAGTGACAGGCTTTGCTTTCTTTTAAGTGCATTCAACTCCTTCATTGTCATCTCTAATCTTATTCTGAGTTGTCTTCCTTCCTCCCTGGCACTGTTCCTTTCTGCTCGAACTTTACTCCATTTTTCTCTCCAATTGGCAGTGCATTCTGACCACCATCGCATGGTCTTTTCCATCTGAGCAGCTCTGGCCTTGGCTTCTTCAAGTTCCCAAAGTTGAAGTTCTTTGCAAATATCCCAGCTGTCGGTGCTGAAGGAGTGAGCGCTGTAACTATGGCTGGTGTGACACTGTGGACCATGATGTGGGAAGCAGGAATAAACGGACTCCCTCGGGAAGAAGGTAGGTACCATCTGGTCACAGTCTGGTTTCATTGATGACTGCTGCATCTAGAAGATTTGTGATTCCACAATTAATCAATGAATAGAATCAAAATTTGAATTTATCTTGTAAGGTCTTAAAAAGATGCAGGATAAAATTACACATTAACATTTGCCCTGAAATTATTAGAACAAGATTTACATGGAAAAAACAAGGTTTAAAATGATGCATCTTGTCTGTGTGTTGCATATTGCTCTTTCAGCATAACTGAAAATATAAAAAAACTTGTGAACTTATATTTGCCTATAAAAATAAAAATTATTTATATTAAAATTTGCTAGAGGAGGGCTGGCAAGATAGTTCAGTGGTCTAAAGCGCTTCCTTAGGCAAGCTTAGGCAAAGGGCAGGGAACGCTGTTCCATCCCCAGCACCACACACTGTGCTAACCCCACCCCTAGGGCGGGCTAAGCTGGCCAAAACAAACAAACAAACAAAAATTGCCCAAGGGAAAAAAAATTAAGATGAAACTGAAGTCAGCATGTGACATCAGTAATTCCTTTCAAAACATCTGATTAAGCTGTTACACTTGGTCTACACCTTCCGTGGTGACCCTCAACCCCATGACTGTGTCAAAGCATTCATGCGTCAGCTAGGGAAGACAGGAACATCGGAAGGAGAAACCCTGTTTACACTGCTTTCTTCCTGCCTGTACAAAGACACATTTGGAGAAGTGTCACAGACTTCTTGTCACATGGAAGATGGTGAAACAGAAAAAGAAAAGAGCCTCCTTAATGAATGAGCTGCTGTGTGAGGCCTACAGTACTTGCCTCTGGATTCCTTGCTTCATGAGAAGGATGGCCTGCATTTATTTAAACTGTGACTGTTGAGTTTTCCGTAATGGGTATTTGAGAGAATAAATAATTGATGCATACATTAATTTCCTACTTAGGTAAATATTGTGATAGGCTCTAAAAATAAAATATTGTAAGTAAGATATGGTTCTTGTTCTCAAAGATTTTACAGCATAGTTGATGCAAACATATAAATTTTAAAATGCATAATTTATGCCATAAATATTGTATTTATGTATTGATGCAAACTTGTCTGGAGTCAATGATAGATTCTTAGGTAATGTTCATGATGATCTATCAAGTATTAGTTAAAACTATCTTCTAGTTATGAGAATTCTTCTCAGCATAGGTAATACTAAGCAGTTTTAGCAATTTCAAAGTTTTGTAAAGGAATGGAATTAAATTTTACATATAGCTATCAAGGACAAATTAATTTGAAAGTGCATAGCATTGTATCAATGTGTGTACACATTACTTTGATTAATATAATACTATAGCTATATTGAAAACACAATAATATTTTCCCTTTAAAGTAATTGCTTAAATCATACAAATTAATTTTTAAAATAACAAAAGTTTCATAATTATTGAGGATTACTTATGTTTATTCTGAGGTATGATTTTCTGGTGTAAATCATCTTTGATATTTTATGTGCATGACATTAGTTTCTCTCAATTAAAAATTTTATTTTATATAATCACAGATCATAAACTGTCTCCTTATGATCCACGCAATTGAATGGCTTGCATTATACTGGTTAATTTATAAACCCATTTCTTTATTCACTGAACACTGTACTACATAAGATTTTTTCAAAGACAATATATTATTAAGATTACATGATTAAAAGGCTTCATGATATTACAGTTAATTAATATTCATTTTTATTTGTAAGAAGAAGTCGCATTTTGACAAGTGTTCTAAAAATGTGCCATACCAGTTCTTCCCTTATTATAGTACTTATAATAATATAGACTCACAGTAATAATTATTTTGTTAATATTGGTATATGTTCAATCATATGTGAATTAGTACTGAGTTGGAGTACTATAATTGGTCTCTTCATTTACTGTACTTCAGACAGTAATGATGACATGAATGACTACATTTCATGGGCCATTGCCAAACCACAATCAATGTGAAAAAAGAAAAAAGAAAGTTCTATTAGAAACACATATAAAATATTTCTTTCAATTAGAATTCCACACTGAAGACAATCTAATTGTGCATATTAAGATGAAGATTATTTTTGGCCGTCTTAAAAAATAAATCAGTATCATAAAATTCTAATGTCCTTCAAATGGTTCCTTAACTTTTATCTCACTGCACTTTGTACCTCACTGCACGTAATTGTGTTCTGGTACATTGAGATTTTTGCCTACCAATTAACTATGTATTGTTTTTACATCTGACTAAATAAAAAGTGGTTGGGTTTATGAATTCAGGTCTTGAACTTGACTAGCATTTCCTGTTCTAAGATGTTTTCTCGAGCAAAGATAACTTGTTTGATGCTAGGATACTTAATATACAAGCATATTTATTAAATTATTCATCTCTTTGTAGATATGTGTATACCCTCGATGGATTTTTTGGAAGGCTCTGAAAGTACTCACCAGCGGCTGTAGCACAAGATCTTTAAATAAGGGAAATATTTTAACACTGTTAATATTTTAATTTGGTTTTGTACACTGATTTCAATATTATAAAAATGCTCATGATAAGATTACCATGATTGGTGTTATTAATTTTATGCACATATACATGCCTAGTTGTAATACTGAAGGCCAGAAGTATAAAGGGATTTCAGCTGGCCAAAGTCCAAAGAGTTAACAAATCTGCATTCCTTTCTGGGGAGTATAAGAATTAACTTTCTTGTCTTTTCCTCCTTTAGAGACTGCCCTTGGCTCCTGGCTCCTTACTATCTCTCCATCTCCACAGCTAATAGGAAACAAATCTCACTCAGTTTGTGACACTGACTCCAGCATCATTGTCACATCTCTCATTTCTCTCATTCTCTTTGCTTTTCACTCATTAGGGCCCGTAATGACACTAAGTATGCACATACAGTGCATTAGCAAATAATTAATAGATATTGGGTCTGTAATTAACATATAATGTTACTAAATATTATATTTTCTTCTAAATAAGAGCTTACTGTTTAAGAGGGTGAAATACAGACTTTATGAGTTCTAGTTCTCTGTCATGTTTTAGATAATTGACCTCGGACAAATTGCACCAATTTGAATTGATATTTGAATTGATCTTATTTTAGGGGACAGGGGAGATAGCTCAGTGGAATAAGTGCTTTCCTGGCAAATGCAAGGTCCTGAGTTCAATCCCTGGTACTACCAAAAAAAGAAACAAGCAACACACAAATATTCTTATTTTGTGCAGGACAGTTGCACAAGGCCTGCCTGGTAAACGCAAGGCTCTGAGTTTGATTCCTGGAACCAAAAAGCAAACATAGAAAATATTCTAATTTGTAAAAGATGACAAATAATACATCCTAATAATGTTGAATTCCTGGAACTATGAAATGGAAGATTGGCTGCACTATTTTGTATTTTAGGTAAGGTAAAATTTCTCAGCGGTATGGAAATCATTACTACGTCACCTACAAGACTTTTAGGCTATTTTGGTCACGTAACCAGACTGCAGACTATTATACTATTTTATGGGTTTTGGGTTATAGGGTCTTGCTATGAAGTTCAGACTCCTACTGCTCCTCTTGTCTTGGCCTCCCCAGTGCTGGGATTACAGGCATGCACAAACACTAGGTATGCCCAAATGCCATATGTGGGACAGCATAGCATTTGATATTGGGGATGGAGTTCAGGACATTGCACTTGCCAGACAGGCGCTGAGACCACAGAGCTATCTCCCCAGCCCTATTATACTATTTTTTCCCAGTTTCTTTTCTATATTTTGAAAGAGAAATAGCATATTTAAAAGCATGAAAAGTATAAGAAAAATGAAATTTATGAAAGTAAAAATAATTTCATATAACAAAAGTGATAGGAAAACTTGAAGGAGCCACTTTATCCCATTATTAAACATCTGTGAATGTGGGAAGTCTTATTTTTTCAATTTTTTAAATAGTATTTAGTACAGCATCTATAGGGCCTCACTACGTAGATCAGTCTAGTAGTGACTCTCCTGTTTTCAGCCTCCCAAGCACTGGGGTTACAGGCACAGGCCACCACACCCAGTCTCAATAGCCATCTCAGTGCACCCCGGGGGTGGGAACACATTCTTTATGTGCTCTAGACAGAAGTTCTTTTTCTGAGAAGCAAAAAATGTTTGGCTAAAAATGTTTTCCACTCTGTGGGTTGTCTTTTCACCTAGTTGGTGATTTCTTTTGAGGTACAAAAAACTTTTTAATAAGATGAGATCAACAGTTGTTGGTTCTTTGGTCTTTTCCATGTGGTTCATGAACCCTTTGCCTAACACCCATGCCTTCAAAATTTCTACCTATGTTCTCTTCCAATTCTATTTTACTTTTTTCCATAAAATTAAGAAAAATCTACAGCTTTATTAAACATGATAGCACACACCTATAATCACAACTCCTTGAGAAGCTGAGGCAAAGAGCATCACAAGTTCAGTGACGTCCTAGGCAATTTGTTGAGATTCTGCTAAAAACTTAAGAAAGAGAAAAAAAAAGGAAAAGGAAGGGAAGAGAGGGGAGGGGAGGGAAAGGGAGAAGAGAGGGGAGGAGAGGAGAGGATAGAAAGGGGGATTCTAGCAAAAAGAAGTTCAGTGCTACAGCACTTGAGGCCTTGCATTTGAGCCTAATCATGCAAAAAATTCAAAAAAAAATAAAACATAAAAAATTCCAACTTCAAAATATGCTTTTTTCCCTATAATAACAAAATGTTTTAGCTTATTCTAAAATATATTTGATACATTTCCATTTTAGATGGTATGCTAAGATACCTCTTATTACATCATATAACAATTAGTCTGCTGGCCTGAACTTTGTATTTTGAGTTCATTCTTTTGTTCACTACAGCATAAAGGAACTGCATGGTCCGTGGGTTGCTTATTGCTCCATTCTTCTCTATTTCATTCTATTCTACTTCCCATGTTGAAACCACACAGTTGTGTCTTTTCCTTGCACAACCTACCTGGGCATTCTCCTTCATACAGTCAGCTTGCTAAAAGGAAGTGCATACTCTCCTCACCAAATGCATGTCATTCACTCAAATCATTCTCTCTGGGCCCACCGTCTGAGAGGAGAACCTCCAGTTGTCCACCTTCTCTGTGACAGGGAACAGATAGACGGGGTATTATGTTTGCATCTAGAATGTCCTACAGAAGGGTTCTGTGTACAGAGGGGAGGAGTTTGTAAGTTTATTGAATTGTGCAAGTGCTATACTCATCGGTAGGTAATCCTCTCACACGTTCACAGCTGACTATGTTATTAGGAGCAGGGCCTGTTGGGAAGAGGTGGGTCACTGGGGCCCGGATCTAAAAGGGCGTGCTCTGTCCCTGGGTCTTCCTTTGTTTGTCTGCTGCCCGGGGTCCACGAGCTGGGCAGCATTCCCCTGCCAGGCCTGGCCACCACACTGCTTCTGCCTTGTTATAGTCACTAATGAATTGGACAAATTCACCCAACATAAAGTTCTTCTTTCAGTTACGAGTGTTAAACTTTTTTGGAGAAAATTGGGACCACGGAAGTGGGGTTGTTGCTAAGTTTTGACATACAAACTAGAGTAGTCCTAGAATACTGTGAGCAGAGCCTGGTGGACAATTCTGGACAGAGACCTTCAGAATCCTAATAAGAATGTAGAAAGTAAAGGTCAGCCTCAGGAAGCTTCAGATGGAAGAGGAACATGTTGGAAATAGGGGCATTCATGCTTCATGCTGACAAGCAATTTGAGTAAACAGTTTTCTAGCAGGTTGTTCAAACTGAAGCTTTTACAATGTCTTACCTGGTTAGTACAAATTAAGGTACTAAAATATTAGAATGTCTTAGTGGATATATTACTAAATTTTATTTAGAACGTACTTGGAATAATGAACAAGTATAAGAAATGTCTAATTTTTTTAAAAAGAAATGTCTATTTAAAGTATTCCTGCCATTATTTTTATCCAGTGTATCAAGTCTGATATAGGAAAATATTCTACCTATGATTTGAGTATACCAGTTTAAAGTATATTTCTTTTAATAAGAAATATATTATATATAATGTATGACTTATTATCTATGTGTTTCAAAACATAACAGTTGTGAATCCACAGAATGTGTAAACATTTGCATGCACTTTAAGTTTTCAGTGAACAGAGCACAGTTTATCCCAATTCCATATCAGCTAATACAATTTAATGCTGCCAAAAATAGTGTCAAAGTATTCCATAAGGCTTTAAACTGAAAAGTGAAATTAACAATGACTGTACTACAGCTAAGTTAGGTAGCTGTAGAAATATAGGCAGTCAGGTAGGGCTAGGCCCACCCTCAATGGAGTCCATATAAAAGATAAGAACACATTACAGCTGCAGCTGGAGGTACATCTGTCAAGTGCCAGTCCTCAAGGAGAAGATGGAATGACCAGGCTTACACACCTCCTGGAGAGATAAGCAATAAATTAAAGATTATATTTATCTGGTCCAATAAGATTTAGATAGACGTCAATCACCCACATGGGTGACCAGGTC
>NW_004524673.1:99044-103446 GCF_000260255.1 Octodon degus
CTCTTAGTTCTTAAGGCTCCTACTCTCACCTTTCCAGGATAAGAATGAAAACTCATAGACAAATTGTCTCAATAATTCACCATGAACATGAGAAGAGAAATTTTTCTTCATCTGATCTCATGTTTTATCATTTCCTATCGATTTATGCTTTCCTTTTAGGCATATTTCTGCCAAAGGTCAGAGAGAAAGAGACTCTGAGAAAATTTGAGCTTTTATCAGTAGCAATCTTTCCTTCCTATCCAACAATTAACAATTTGCAAATTAAGTCCATAGAAAATGAGCATTTGATAATGTAAAAGACAAGGAAGTCATATGAGGAACACATACCCCATCTCTGGATCAGATGTGACATCAAAATAGTTCCTGTCTAAGAAAACACACATAAAGAATGTTCATGCCTAGTGTTCTGGCCATAGTTTCCTAGTTATGGGAGACTACATCTGAGACCTGGAGGAAATAATCAACTGCTGGGTGAGACAACAAGGACCTGCATCTGAAGCATCACACAAAAGGGACCAAGACATGTTTAGTTTGATGGAGAATCCCCAACCTCCTACTGCTCCCCTCCTAGGCCTGCTTTTGTCATTTATGTGTGAGGAGGAGAGAAACACTTCTGATAATGTAGAAGTTTTGGTTTCTGAGCAGTAAGTACAGGTTTTGGGCCACAGAGACAGCTCAGTGATCTAAGTGCCTGCTAGGCAAGAGCAAGGACCCAGGTTCAATCCCCAGTACTGCTTGCTGTGCTGGTCCCAGAACTCTGGATGCATGTTGTTGGCCACCCAAAGCAGGCATGGTGGCACATGCTTGTAATACAGCATTGGGGAGGCTGAGACAGGAGGATCACTACGGGTCTGAGCTACATAGTGATACTTTGTACCAAATAAATAAATAAATATTTTTTTAAATACAGGTTTCAAACTGTAACTTTCATAACTGTGTTATAGATTTAGAAACTTAGAAATCTTAGTAGATTTTAAGGAAAACTTAGCCTTCTCTTACTGCTAAGGAAAATTAGGTTAGGTAGGCAGCACAGAGGTTTTGGAAACTTCTTTGCCCAAAGGCACAGGGCAGGATTTTTCCAAAACATTACTTGCATCTGTCTCAGGAGGCAATTTCTTTTGCAGGCTGGGAACAGCTCCAACAACTTCCAATTTGTACTTTGATTTTTTTTTTTCCTCTTCACTCTCTTTCGAGGAATTTTAAAACAATTGTTCAGGTCTCTTGATCATCAGTTTTATTTTGTTAACAATGTTTCCTTCTTTCAACATGCCTGTTATGACTGAGATCAATAGCTTGTGCTTTCAGAAACACACGTTGGGGTTAGGAATGTGCCTTCTGGAGAAGGTAGAGATGCATGTCAGTAAAGGTGGCTGGTATCACCTGATCTACCTTCTGGTCATTCTCCAGATTTGAACTACCTGCTCTGGAGCAGGTAGCCTTGGAGAAAACCTTGACAGTACATAAAACCAGTTAAGGACTCAAAGGAATGCCTATGTTTACCCTTGTTGTTTTACAGATGGCAAATTCAATGTCAAATTCACTCATTCTTTTGGAATGTATTCTTAAGCTGTAGAATTTATTTGACCTTGACACATTAAGAGAGAGTGATTAATATTTTTCTGTATCTGCACATGGACTTTCTAGCCCTTGAGGTGAAGCGGAATGCAAGGGAAGGACACAAAGTTATGCTATTCCACAACTTGAATTGTTCCATCAAAGAAGGGAAATGGCCAGAATTATGTTATGTTGAGACTTTCATGCATTAAAGACAGTATTTATTTATATTTAAAGGTAGATGTAAGCCACAGAGAGCCAGACACATCCAGCCTTTAAGGTACAATAGGTTGCATCTACTATTTCTGAACCAGAGGTTCCTCTTTCTTGGCCTTTGGAGCCTAATGGTGAGGTCTCCAAGGCAACGTGAGTCAAAGCCTCACCAATTATTACTGAGCCTGAGGTTCCCTTCACTTTCCCCAGGACTCTAAGCCAATCTTAATTCAAATCTATATTGGGCTATATGCATTCCTGTCTGACTTTGTTCAAGCTTCACAAGGACAATATCCTTCACAGAAGGTGAGTGGATAACTTGGTCCGTCACATGTCTGTGTGTCCTTTTCTCTCAGTGGCCTCAAACAGCTAAAACAAGATCAGAGAAAGCTTCCAGATGATTCTGATTGAGGTCTTTAGAGGACTTACTCAGATCTATGAACTAGACTGGAATGATGTAATGTTACTCTTAATTCAAACATTGACATTTTTTTTTATTTGAAGAGAATTTTATGGAAAAAAAGACACAGAATTTCAAACAAGGGGGCCAGGGAGATGACTCAGTAAAATTAGTGCTTCCCTGGCAAGCGCATAGGCCTGAGTTCAATGCCCAGTTCCACCAAAAAAAAAAAAAAGAATTTCGAACAAGAGGATATGAAATTAACAATGGTTGTTATATTATATCTTGTTACCTCCAAATAGGTGCTAGAGTACCAGATATAGGTATGCAAGATTGATCAATCAATTAAGCATTAAATGTTCCTTTCAATAAACCAATAGAACTTAGTAGTACAATTACCTTAGCTATTTTGCATATATACACTTTCCCTTCCTTCTTCACTCTTTTCCCCCATCCCAGGTATCCTTTCCTTCTTAAAAAAATATCAAACATATTGATGAAACCAAGTTTCAGAACATGTTATTAGGGCACTTATAAAGGTTATTAGGGCAGTTGTAATAGTTGATACTTTGTGTATTGTTCTCTGTTGTAGTTATTAAGTGGAGAAGTGTAGCATTACAAGTTGCTGTCACATATGGAGGTGAATATCATATTGCTAATTTTAGAAGCACAGGAAGAGTGGCAGCCAGGGGAACTAATGAATCCTACTAGAGCCCAAGCAATCACTACAAAACATCCCTACTAACCCACCAACCAGAAGGGAGGCTGGAATAGAAACATCTTCAGACATACAGTCTTAAAGGTCTAAGAAAAATGAAAACTAAGCCCTTAAATAATGTTAAATTGTAAACTATTCATCCAGGCAAAGATGCAAATCTCTTTGACTTCTTAGATTATTTATGAAAGATATTGATAAAATATATACCCCTGGCTCCTGATTCAGTAGAAGGACAAATTATTCTTTAAAGTAAGTTTATTACTCAGTCAGCCTCAGACATTAGAAAAAAAGCTACAAAGTTGACTTTTGGTCCAGATAGCTCTTTTGATACATCAGTGAGGATTGTCTGTATTTTATAGTGTATGTTAAGAAGAGAACAAGGGAAAAAAACAGAGACCGAGAAAAAGTGGGTGTGTTAGTTGGGGTCTTAAGAAGAGTACATTCTGAATCACATTCCCAGGGCTCCAAGAGGAGCTCAAAGACTAAGCTCATCTGCAGAAAGACAGAGGGGTTGTTATAAGAAATCTCAGGACAAGAGGCTCCCTGAGCCACATCCTGAATGAGAAGATGACCACAGGATGTCAAATTGCTGCCTTAAGGCAGAAATCCCTGGGATCAAACCTACCTTACCATCTGCTTCAGTTAGATTGAAGGGCCCCCAGCACTCTCTGCCTTTTTTTTTTTTTTTGTATTTTAAAGTTTTTTATCATTAATTTTATTGAGAAACAAATAGTAATGAGACAGTTTCAAAACAGGATAGTAGGACAGTTACAATAAATACATTGCATATGATGTGTTCATAGTAGTTATTCATAGTACAAGATGCAAACATGATATCCTGTCCAAACACTATTACTACAAATCTTTCTTCTTATTGAATTAAGAGAAAGTAACTGTATATCTATCCTAACTATTTTGTATATAGAGATACAAAATGATCTTTCATTTATATCCCCCTTTTTCATTTAGTTTTGTCAGAGATGGCTATTCCATTGCCATTTAAATATTGTAGGTGCATGAATTCAGCAAAATAATGCAATATAGTCCAGTAGTCATAGTGGGTTATCCATAGGACTGGGCAGACCTCAAAAGAAGCCCTTCATCACAGTACTCTCCATTAGAAATCAAATAGGCTTTCTCCAATGGGTGTCAGTTCTTCCAGCAAGATGGTTACAACAAGATGATGGCAAATTTTTCCTTCCTAGTGCTAGTCAATGGAAAATTATTAGGTTTTTACATCAAATTTTTCACTTAGAGACAAGACCCATCAGATGAACCTAATTTATTTATAAAAAGAGACTTTCTCAGACACTACAACAGGTAGTTAAGACATGAGCTCTGCCAAAAGAACAATCCCTTTAATGAGACCAAAATTTCTCCAGGTAAACAAAGACATGGTAAATACCCTGCAAAACATTGACAGCTCAATTTTACTCATATGCTAAGTAGTAAGGTCTGTAATACCTCTTGGTCAAGGGAGATATATTCATTACCTGGTTGAGGATTTTCTTTATAAA
>NW_004524673.1:104201-105194 GCF_000260255.1 Octodon degus
ACCTGGGCCAAGTTCGTATTATCTAAAACTGAAGAATGAATTTTAGGAACAAACAAAGGTTAAGAGCAGAATATATTTATTACAGGAAAGAAAGTTCTTGTACAAGAAAGAGACAGAAAGGGAACCCGAGTAGGTTGCTCTGAAATTCATCTTTTCGAGAAACTTTTTATAGAGCAAAATTATGTGGTGAGGTGGGTTTAAGATGAAGAACATGAGAATTCAATAGGTAGGCATGAGGTGGGACAAAACTATGCTCAACCAATAAGATTACAAGTACAGTTGTCAAGTACAATTGACTAAATCCAGGCCAGAATGGGAAAGTGAGTCATGTAGTAAGCTGGCATGAATACAGAAGTGGAGCTCTTCCTGTAGGGGGCTGGGTTAGTGACTCTTTTGGGCTTCCTTAAGGTGAGAGACCTAATTAAAATATCAATCCTGTATATACAGATACAAAATGGTCCTTCATTTTTATCCCTTTTTTGGTTAGTTTTGTCAGAGATGAGTATTCCATTGCCATTTAAATATTATACGTGCATGATACTCAGCAAAATAATCCAATATACTCCAGTAGTCCACAATAGTAGTGGGTTATCCATGGGACTGGCAATGTCAGAAGTTGTTGACTTGAGCCTTTTACAGCTCAGCATACTAATATGGCTTTACTTTTTATACATGTTTTTAAACTTTTCTGCTGGATGGTTAAGACCAAGATAAAGCAAGACCTATATGACAAGAAATGTAACTTTTATATCTGGCAAGGTCTGTCAAATCCTCACAGGATTTACCCAATAGTTAGGATAGATATATAGGTACTTTCTCTTAATTCAATGAAAAGAAAGATTTGTAGCAATAGTGTTTGGACAGGATATCATATCTGCATCTTGTACTATGAATAACCTCTAGAAGACAATAATATGCAATGTACTAATGATTGAAACTGTACTACTAATCAGTTTTGAAACTGTCTCATTGCTATTTGTTTCTCAATAAAAT
>NW_004524673.1:111592-115483 GCF_000260255.1 Octodon degus
CTTTATGTCCTCACATCTCATTCTCTCATGAATCCACTTCAATCTAGAAATCTCTACTCTCCATTCCATGGAAATGTTACTTGCCAAGCTTATAAATGACCTCAACATTACCAAATCAAATGTTTACTTCATTTTTATCCTTGCCTGACTTGACCACAGCAATATTCAAAACAGCTGAAAACAGTTGACAGTCTTTTCTTTCTTTAAATATACTAGTCTTTTCTTCTTTTTAATATGCTCTCTTGATTATTGCTTTGCCTTCTCCTTGTTGGCCTCCTTTTTTTCTCCAATTGTCCATCCTTTGAAATGAGAGAGTAAAACGATAAGAACTCTAAGTACAACATCTTGTTTACTGACTGAAAAATTCATATCCTCAAGACTTTGACTTATGTATTATACCATTTTCTAAATATCTTCCTTCAAATAGGATCTGATAGGATTAAAACATCAAACTGCATGTCATAATCATATGCCATGGTGAATTTCCATGATACCTTAACAAACCTATTTTTTTAAATTTATGGGTTTTTGTTTGTTTGTTTGTTTGTTTTGTTTTGTTTTGTTTTGTTTTGGCGGAACTGGGCATTGAACTCAGGCCCTTGAACTTCCCGGGCAAGCGCCTATTCTACTGAGCCATCTTCCCAGCCCTCTATTTTTTAAAATTTAAAAAAATCAAGCAGAGGTGAAAATATTCAATTAGTTATGCCTAATTAAAACACAATAATGACACCTTGTGATATTTAGAAAATAATGGAACTTCTAACCACAGGTTCATTTTTACAAATATGGTACCACCTTCCCCTCCTGACTTTAATTCTGGAGCTGATTTATCTCTCGCAAATGACTTGCCTAACAATCCTCTTACATTCCTTACTGCCTTCGCTATTACTTTACCATAACTTGATTATATAATTGTTTAATTTTACTTTTATCTTCCTACTACATTGTAAGAACAAAACACTTGCCTAATATTTTAATGGCACAAGTTCTACAACTTCAGAAAGGTATTGAAAGGTATTGAGTGTCTTGGGAGCTCAATAAACACTTGTTACTATAACTAATCAGCCAAGACCACAGCTGTTCATGGGCCAGATGACTGTAATCATTTCTTTTCTGCTGTTCATTACAGTAAATCTGCCCACCTTTTATTTTATTTATTTATTTATATTTGTTTATTTATTTATTTTGGCGGAACCAGGGGTTGAACTCAGACCCTTGAGCTTGCCAGGGAAGTGCTTAATCTACTGAGCCATCTCCCTAGCCTATTTATTTATTTTTTGATGGGTAAGTGCTGACACATTGTTCCTATCATTCCAAGATTCAATTAAATCCATATTTCAGCCAACTAAATAAATCCTTTTTAATGCCACAAGATGTGACATTAAGTTAAAAATCATGCATTAGTAAATATTTACCTTACATAATGATCACATTCAGGCTGGCCAGGTAGCTCAGCAGACTAAAGCACCTGCTTAGACAGAGCTCAGTGGCCAGGATTCTATCCCCAGCATGCTGTGCTGGCCCCTCCTCTGGGGACTTGCTGAGATGACAATTGAGACTGGGCGTGGTGGTGCGCACCTGTAATCCCAGCGCTTGGGAGGCTGAAAATGGGAGAATCACTACGAGTCCAATCTATGTAGTGAGACCCTGTAGATCCTGTACACCCTGTACTAAATACATAAAAAAAAAAAAAAGATCACGTTCATCATACAGGATTTGTATCTATATATAATATGTCTTAATTTGTGTTTACCAAGAAAGAAAAAAAAAAAACAGAAAGAAGGAATAATGGAAGAAAGAAAAAAAAAAGACTTTAAAACATTAAAACCTCCATCTTGGACCAGGGATATGGCTCAGTAGAATAAGTGCTTGCCTTTCAAGTGCAAGGGCCTGAGTTCAATCTTCGGTTACCGCCCCCCTCAAAAAAAAAAAAAAAAAAAAAAAAAAAAAAAGAAATAAAGAAAATCTCTCCTTCTTATCAGATCCTATATTACTTGTTTTTCCAAACTCTACCCATAAGAATAGAAAACTCAGGCAGTTCTTTCTGGGTGTAGTGGATCTCCTCATGGGTCATGCTATGTATGTCACTTTTAGAAGCCTTCTGAAGTTTGAACTTGGGTGGATCCAGGTCCTGTGACAAAAGTGAGTTGTGAGGGTGGGTTTGAGGAGCACTGGTGTTATGTCATTTAATAACTGTACCATGAAAGATCATTCCCTAGGTAATACAGAACTAGCTTCTTTAGGTACAGGAGGAGAGGCAAACACCACAGGAGTGGGAATGGCGTTATGGCTTATATGTAGATGGCCCCCAAAGTCTCCTCCTCTCATAGGTGGGGCTTTTCAGAGTTGACTGGATCTCGGTATGTGATACTGGGGTTAAGGGTATAGAGTGCTAAGTTAGTGACTGATTAGAATTAGCAGATTCCTAGGTGTGGCTAAATGGATTTACTGAAGACAAAAACCCACAGTGGGTATATGTAGCATCACCCAAAAAGGCTTTAGTCTAGATAAGATAAAATGGAAAGGCAGGCTGCTTGCTGCCTCCTACCAGCCTTGCCATGGGCTGTTTCTCCTCTGCCATGTCCTTGTGCTATGTCCCTGTGCCATGTCACCCTATCTTGGAGCCAGCCAATTATGGACTGAAACCTCTACAAACTGTGAACCGAACTAAACCTTTCTTCCTTTAATGCTGGGTTTGGGGCATATTTTGTCCCAGTAAGGAGAAAAATAAGTAACACAAGTAGCGATAATTTTGCCACTGAGAATGATGACACCTCTTCCTCTGTCAAAACAGTCTTATGAAAATTTAGGGGTTCAATATCCCCAGCCTCACGAATTTCCTCCCAAACATCTCCATCCTAATTTATGAAATCATATTATTTTCAGCTCAGTATTCTCACTTTTACTTCAGATATCTTTTGAAGCTGAGTATCCAACTTGTGCTATAATTCAACCAATAGAATCATGAGGGCTTGAGCTTAAGTTTCAGCCCTCTACCTAAAGAAGAGAAGATTCTCCTTTAGGATATATTAACCTTTAGATTGTTTACACACTTATGGAGTTGGGGTTTTGAGTGCCTTATTTTTCTTTATTAATATGTCTTCAACACTTAGAAGCCTTTAGATTATGCACATACAGTACTCATGCTTTTCCTTTAGAAGTTGGTCAGAGATGCTAAGAATAACTAGTTGGCATCATTCGATTCCCTACTGTTCTAATAATGTTTTAAAGTGTTTATTTATTCAATAGATTCCTTGCATTTCACAGGTGGTGAATTAGGATAATCAAATAGGTCTTTTGGTTTGCATTGCCTTAAACAGTTCACACCATGTCTTATTGGCACTCTACATTATCAGAAGGAAAATCCATGGCCACTTTATGCCCCACCAAATTACAGCATCAACTACAGAAATTACTCAACTAATTAGAGAAACTCTTGTTTATAATTTTGTTTCTCTAGATCCACTCAAGATAATAAAGATAAAACTATGATGAAGATTTTCATAAAATTGTGTGTTCTCTAGAACAACATAATCAACATAAAATAAGTATATCATTATGCAAAGTGTTTTATTAGGTAGTCTTACAAAATTAAAAGTGGAAGAGTCCTTATGGCCATCTGCCAGACAGAGGAAAAAGAAACCAAAATGAACATTGGTGTGTTGAAGAGCCAATAATAGGCCTTTGAAGTTTGAAGGCCTTAAAGCTCATGGCAAGAGTTACCTGTGTGAATGTCTGTTGGAATGCCAGAGAATTTGCTCTGTGCTTCTGAATGTTTTGGATGGTCCTGGGGACTAATATCCAAAGGCAATCTGGAGAAACACTGTTTTTTCTATTTTCTCTGCATATTCTTCTCAAGTTTAAAACCTATTGGTTGGTGTCACCAACATC
>NW_004524673.1:119818-137238 GCF_000260255.1 Octodon degus
CCCATTAGAATTATGGCAGATTTCTTTTCACAAACCATGCAGGCAAGAAGAGCATGGAGCAGAGTACTTCAAGTCCTCTATGAAAACAAATTCCAACCCAGACTACTATACCCTGCAAAACTCTCTTTCAAGTTTGATAGAGAAGTGAAATACTTCCATGACAAAGAACAACTAAAGAGTTTCATGATGACAAAGCCAACCCTACACAGACTACTAAAAGATACTCTAGAGATGGACCAAAATGATCAGAACTCCACAAATAAGAATGGAAGGAACTCACCAAATAGGGCAAACAATTGAACGCAGGAGAAAAAGGAATAAACAACACCAGGTAAATAACATGTCAATCATAAGTTAATACATTTCAATTATAACCATCAATGTAAATGGACTCAATTCACCAATTAAAACTAATAGACTGGCACAATGGATTAGGAAGTAAAATCCAACAATACGCTGTACACAAGAAACACATTTAACTCATAAAGAAATTCATAAGCTGAAAGTCAAAGGATGGAAAACAATACTACATGCCCCAGCACCTCAAAAAACAGCAGGGGTAGCAATCCTGTTCTCAGTCTCAACTTCAAACTAGAATATTTTGTGTGTGTTAATTAAATGCTATTATTTACTATTTTGTTTAATTATACTGTATCAATATTTTTTGAGACAAGGTCTCAGGGCTGGCCTGGAGCTAACTATGTAGTTCAGGGTCTCACTGAACAGCTCAGAGGTGGGGCCAGCACAGCATGCAGTGCCAGGGATAGAACCTAGTCCTTGCACTTGCCGGTCAGACACTTAGACTGCTGAGCTATCTCTGTGGCTGACAATGCAGTTCAGGTTGACCTCCAACTCATAGCAAACCTGTTTCCTCAGCTTCCTAAAGCATCATTAATTTTATGTACAGTAGTTTTACCAGTTGTTAAGAAGAACTGTGGTAATTCCTATGTTTTTAAATTTTTTTATTCGTCTTTTAAGGTTTGGCAGGCATGTTTGGAATCTCTGTTGCTTCACATTGGAGCTCCAGTGGCGCAACCATTTAACGCGTGGTGCTTATACTGCTTCACATGAACTTCTTTGGAGATCATTTTGTCTTCTATATCAATCTGTTGAGCCTTATAAAACTTTCCTCTGTGCCTATATTGCCATACTGAACTTCTGTAATGTTAATATAGCCTTTCTTGTATTTTAAAAGCTTATATTTGCCTAGTAAATTTTGTCATTATTTAATTTTTCATGACCTTATTTTGGTGGTTTATAATAACAATTGATCATTGTAGGAAGTAATTGTTATTTTTCATAAATTGTTCATGTTTTTGGTTGTTTTGCTTTATTTCACGCACTCTTCCAATCTCTAGTTTTTAATTGGCAGATTTAAGCCATCTATATTTGGGATAATGATGTGTTGGAACTTAAGGGTTTTTTTTTTTATAGATTTTTGTTTCTCTGTCTTTTCTTATATCATTGTTTAAACATTTTTAGAATCTATCTGCCTAATGTTTTGAAATATATCTGTGTCCAGTTTTCATATGAATTGCTACGATGGTTTGTGTGTAGTTGTCTCCCCAAAGCCTCGTGCAGTCATGGGGCAGAGACTTCTAGAGTTTGAGATTCCCTCGTGATCCACTGGGATTATGGGTTTTAGTACTGCTGGGATTATGGGTGTGAGTACTACACCCAGCCTGGGGCACATAGCCTGAATGCAGTGTAAGGGACACAGACTTCTTCCCTGTAGCCATTGTTGCTGCTACTCCTCCCCTTGCTCTCTGCTCTTTGCCACCACCATGAAAGGTCGCTCTCTTCCCTATGCTGCTCTGCCTTGGAGCCAGCTGAGTATGGACAGAACCCTCCAGTAACTGTGAGTTCCACAAACCTTTCCTTTCTTCATTTTGGGTGTCAGGTATTTGTCCCAGCAATGAGAGAACAACTGAGACAATTGCTTTGGGAATTAAAGTATATAAATGTGAGATTAGAATCTACTGGAATGAACATTTCACCACTTAGACTGCTGTGTGGAAGACTTCTGCTCTATGTCCTTTCATAGGCAGCTAAATTAGATAAAAATACTATAGGCAGTCAGACAGGGCCAGGCCCTCAAGGAGATAAGATGGAAGACAAGGTGACTCTACAACTTGGAAGAGACAGACCATCCCATATGAGCCAGATCTCAAGACCAAGACAAAAGAGGAAACAGAGCTATATACTTCCCTAGGGATGGGCATCAGGGATTGATATTCTAAATAGGTCTCAATCACCTTGAAAGATCCCAAATAAGTCACTAACCCAATCCCCAACAGGAGATGCTGTCCCAAATTCGTGCCTGTTTGCTAAGTGACTCACTTCCCCAATCAATTTCACCTGAGCAATAGTGCTTGTAACCTCTTTGATTGACCATAGTTTTGTCCCACCTCATGCCCACCTAAGCAAGTTCCTATGTCTTCTCCACCCCTTAGACCCACCTCAGCACATGGTTTTGCACTATAAAAGTCCCTGGAAGAGACAGCTTTCCAGGAACAACAACAGCCCCCCTGCTGTCCGTCTCTCAGACAGGAGCTTTCTTTCCCTCAATAAATATATTCTGCTCATAACCTCTGTTTGTTCCTAAAATTCATTCTTTGGTTTTAGAGAACACGAACTTGTCCCAAGTACCTTTTAGGTTGAGAGAGTGGTTTTTCTCCCTGTGTCTTTTGGAGATTCTCTGTATCACTTTTAATTTCTCCTTTCTCACACATCAATTCTTAAGGATATGATGATTTTATAATTCTTACTTCAATTATCAGATATGATTTATAGAATCTGTATGTGTTTCTGCTGTATAATTGCTCTTTGCTTCCTCATGCTACGGGATGCTTTCTTTTATCATTCCCTTTCTACTTTAGTAATTCCCTATGGCCAAATTTAAAGAGTAAGTCTGTCTGCCCATCACCTGGTCTTTTATTTTTCCTGCATATGATGTCTTTATTTCCCATTCATGTATGAAAGATAGTTTCATCAGGTATACAACTTTCTCTCTTGATCATTCTTTGCATTCAATAATTGAAAATGTGCCATATCCATGTCAGTTTCATAGTTTCAGTGAGAAACTCACAAGTCACAGCTACCATCCATTTAGAAATGCCATGATTAAAAAAATCCAAGAAAATCTTTTAAAAAGCAAAATAAAGAGGCATAAAAACAATATGAAGCTACAGTAATTAAAATAACAAACTATTGGTTCAAGGAGAGATAAATACATTAATAAACAATACAAATACACATCACTGATTCACTGCAGATTTATTTTGTCTTTTTTAACAGAAATCTCCAGCTCAACCATTTATCCCTACGCCGATAGATGAGGTGTGATAAGAGTATGGGGAGCCCTTAGATTTTTTTGAATATTGTTGCAAAAAATACACATTGCCATTAGCTCCTCACATACACAAATATACTACCTCTTATTTTGACAGCATTTATTGTAGTTTTCTTGTCACTTTCAGAAGAAGCTATGAAATGTTTTTCTTTCATGATTATCTTTCACTGTGCCTTAATAGTTACCCTGATGTCCTGAATGCATCAAAATATTTACATTTCATGATCATTTTTAATGCAGAATAAGAGCCCAGAATTCACAAAATGTCATATCCAATGAATAAGGTAATGAGGACACTTTTCAAGTCTGCCCTTAAGAGTCTGCCTTTAGGGACTGGGGAGATAGTTGTTTTAGTTACTTTTCTCACATTGCTGAGATGAAATGCCTGATGCCCAAAGTTAAAGAAGCAAAAGTTTATTAGCTCACAGTTTATGGATATTTCAGCCCATACTCAGCTGGCTCCAGGGCAGGGTGGTGTGGCACAGGGGCAATCATTCAAGGCAGCAGGAGATAGCAAAAGCAGCAAAAGCAAAGTTGAGGAGGGGAGCAAGCTGCTTTCTCCCTTACACTGTGTTCCAGATATCCATCCACACCATCTCCACACTTTCTTCTTTCATAAGCTCAGAATATTTACAAAGGGAGGAGCCTTGCCCCTGCTGAGTTAAACTTCCAACCTTCTCAGGTTTACAACCATCACCCCTGGTAGAATCACTACATCACACATAAAAAGTACCAGTTGCAAAGAGTGCTTAGCTAAAAATGTAATACAAAACAAAAAAGCTCTGTCTTAGTTACTCTTCTCTCGTTGCTGGGACAAATACCCGACACTCACAATGAAGGAAGGAAAGGTTTATTTAGCTCACAGTTACTGGAGGTTTCAGTCCATACTCAGCTGGGTCCAGGGCAGAGCAGCACATAGCAGAGGGCAACCTTTCATGGCAGCGGCAAAGAGCAAGAGAGCAAGGGAGAAGTAGCAGCAGCTCAAGCTGCTGGCTTCTCTTCCCACCTTACATTGTAATGCAAATTGCCTGCCCCAGGGTAGGGGAAGTACTCACAACTATGGGTACTTCCCAGCAGTACTAAAACCCATAATCCCAGCCTTGGATCACACATAATCCCAGGGGATCATGAGTTAACACAAACTCTAGAAGTCCACACCCCATGACTGCATGAGGCTTTGGGGGGACAACTAGACACAAACCATAACAAGCTCCTAGAAATTAACTATGTTTGTTAAGAAAAATTACTCATGACAGTATAGTAAACGGATTTCTACACAGGATACAAACATTAACCACAAAGTAAACTATTTATATACTGAAATGTTTAAGCTAAGAATTTCCGTTTATGAAAGAATATTGTTAACAGAATAAAAATGCAAGCAATACCATGGGAGAAGGTATTAGTCATGCAAGTATCAACTCCAGACACATAAAATCACAAATTGACAAGAAGTTAACGTGATTTTTATATAATAGCTAGTCTTAAAAATGTATTTTGAAAGATAATATTCATAATCAATATGCACACGGAATATTCTTACATCCTCTGTTATTAAGAAAATGCAAATTAAAATTACAAATAAAATCATTACTCATTAGAATAAAAAAATAATTATAATGATATTTCCAATAACTCACAATTGAAGGTACTTATCGTTTGTGAACTAAAAATGGATACATACATTTTGCCAAGACCGTGAGGTGGAATACTATGTAAAAGTATTCATGGAATGTTTATATGATATAGCTGAATTTCACAAAGTGCTAAGTTTTACAAGAAAAGTGAAAAGTTTTGAAAGAAAATAATACATTTTGAATATTCTCATTTACTATAAGTTCAAGACTAGGCACAATTAATTTACTCATGATTGACAATAGAATATTGTTTACCTAGCAAAAGAATGGTAATGACAAGGATAAAATGTGAAGCGATTTCTAGAATGCTTACACGATTTTATTTATCATCTGAGCAAATGCTACAGAGGTTTATTCTTTCAAAGAATTCATTCAGCTATGCATGTTTCAATTTACCAACACTGAATTAAGCCATCATTATTGAATCTCAGTCCTTAGAAAGCAGCCAATTGCAAGAATCTTTACAATTATTTCAATTATACATTTATCCAGACTTCTAGCTTTCCAGGAGCATTCTGATCAATTATAAAGACAGATATGATGCAGAAAGAAACATCAGTTTCTGGCTAATGTGTCCAATGCCTGGTACCAAGAGAAAAGCTTAGGGCAAAAAATGTGATCAATTTTTAAACAATAATTTTCCCAGCTAAAAATTTCTCCCTCTCTCAGAAATGATTAAAGAAAAATAATTTCCCCTTTTCCTAGAGACGTGTGTACAAAAACTATTCCTTATTTTCTAAAAAGAAAGCATAAAGTTTGATACTTTCGGATATTTATGAAAGACCTTTATGTTTCTCATTCTATGGAAATAAACCCTTGTTACCCTGCATTTCTTTCCCTAACAAATTAATTTAGTTTTTGTTTGTGCGAGCCAAAAGTTATACTTCTCTTACTACACATTCATCATCCCCAATATCAAATGTGTGCACTTTAACTTCTATAATATCTTCATTGACATTCACTTTTTCAGTCTCTTCAGTCAAGTATTGCCATCTCACCCCTGCATCACTGCAGCAGTTTGTGCCTTTCCTTCCCGTTATGCAGTCAACAACTGGAAATGATTTTTTTTATTTTGTTGCTTTATGTTTGCTGCAGTTGCTTTCACATGCTTCTTCGGATTCAGTTCGATGCCTTTGTCACAGGTACACTAGTCTTCTTCCTGTTTCCTGCTTCCCTCCGGTCCCTTTCACTGTCCGTACTCCTCTTCCTGGACAACAGGATATCCGGTTCTCATTCTAGTTAAGTTTGTAGTTCCTATCTTACCAAAATAATTCAACTTCTTTTTTTAAAACAAGTATTTAGTGCAGGGCCTACAGGGTCTCAATACGGAGATCCCCCTGTTTTCAGACTCACAAGTGCTGGGATTACAGGTGTGCACTACCATGCCCAGTCTCGGTCACCATCTCAACCTCCCCTGGGGGGTGGGGCCAGCACAGCACCCCAGGGATTGAACCCAAATCCCTGTGCCTGCATAAGCAGGTGCATTAGTTCGATCAGCTATCTTGCTGGCTCCTAGATGTTAACTTTTTGGAAACAATATTTTTCTATGAAGAATGTAGAAGCACCAATTTGAACTAAAATATATACCTTTACACTTTAAATATAGAAAATGGTACAATATTCATTAAGATCTTGATATATTTTTACATTGTACCTCCTCTGATTTATTAAAAAAACCCATTTAATTAATATAGAATATTCAGAATGTATAATTAATACCTTCCAAAGGTATAGTAATACATTCCAAATCAGGTATTAATGTTAATTTACAGAAAGGTCATTCAAATTCCCTATTATTTCTTTAAATATTTTTATTTACACCTATTGAGGACATAAAAGTTGTTTCTACTGATTTGTACCTACATAATCTGTTAATTGTATATAGCCACAATTTCTTAATAGTTGTGACCAGAGACATAAAAGATGAAGACAAGTTTTTTGAAATAAATATTTTGATTGAAAAGTAACTTCTGTCACAAATTCATTTAAAAATTTGACACTTTTCATAAATCAAATACAGAATCTGATGTATTCTGAACTCAGGCCCTTGTGCTTGTCAGGCAAGCACTTACTCTACTGAGCTATCTCCCTAGCCCCTCAATTATATCTTTCTATAAAAAAGTGACTCTTTTCAATGGCAACATGAAAAACTGCTTTTCTTTTCTGCAAATGCCATCATGATTTAAAACTCTTGCAGTCTCCTCAGTTCAACAACAGAAGTGTTCAGCAGGAAAAGGGTAAGCACTTGTTGGTACAGATGAATATTCAATACCGAGGGAATATGCATTCCCTGTATAATTTCATCTCATTCACTGCTAGTAGAATTTTATATTTTTAACACACCTGAAAAAGTAGCAACACTCTGGGGCTGAGTCATTGCTCGGTGTCAGTGGACATGCTCCGTTCCCTGAGTCCCAACTCAGGGCAGCACTCAACTCTTCAGGACCAGCCCTCACCCCGCTCACCTGGTTTCTTCTCTGCGACATCCAGTCAGCCTGCTGTCCAGGACTCATCGACTCATTGTCCTGAAGAGCAGCTTCTGTCTTGCCTGCTGGGTCCCAGGCCTCGTCTCCCTGAGAACCTTGCAGCTCTTCTCCAATTAATCAGGGTTCCCAGCCTTCCCCAAACTCATTTCCTAAATTGCTTCCTTTTAGAAAGTTTTCAGTTTGCTGTCATAGAAAGTTTCTGAAAGCTTCCACGGAGGCTTTATATAGTGTATATTTAAGCTTCCAAATGAAGGATTATTTTGTCAAAACAGTTTGGCTAAAAATCCCAAAATTTACAATGCCTGAAAATACATGATCTCTAATCAGGAAACTTTCAAAAATGATGCTGAATAAGACACATTAATGGTAAATATTTTATTTTTTACATTGTTGAAGTATATTGGGGAAATTATAGTTTTTTCTAACATTTTTATAGAATTTCAAAAATGCATCATGTTGGAATTATTTTAAGTGCATTTTCATTTTAATCAGAAGCCATTGGACAACTACATCTGAACCACTACACCTCTTACAATAACGCAAATGTTTGTCCACTTTATAAACAATGTTCACTAAGGTTTTATAAATAAATATATTTATTTTAAGAAGATTAAAAATAAAAACCAGGACCAGAGAGATAGCTCAGTAGAGTAAGCACTTGCCTGGCAAGCACAAGGTCCTGAGTTTAATCCTCAGTACCACAAAAATAAAATAAAATAAATAATAATAAAACAAATTTACCTGAAAATGCATTTTTATGACACAAGTGTTTACTAACTTTTCCCAAAGCTTTGTTCATAGGTTTTATTTGTTTGTTGTGTTTTCTTAAGACAGTATCATTTACATATAATGTTTCTATTCAATCCTAAGTGATTAACACATCTTACAAGCCTTTTCTAGAGCTCAAAATTTGACTGAAAAAATATTATATAAACTAGATCATGCAACATTAAAAACTGTAGTTTTAAAACATGTCAGTATTTCAGTTCATTATATGTGTGTGATAATCCTTACACTGCTTGAGTGGATTTGGTACCCACACATAGTACACCCTTATCCCCTGTCCTATCCCGCTTTCTTTCCTGCACCCATTCCTTGATCCCTGACTGGGGATTGTGGTTTTCCTTTGGTACATTTTTCCCAGGTTTCTGCAGTGAATTTCCTTTGTCTTTACATATATTGTCAGAGTTTTAAAAACACTTCAGCAACGTGTGTGAAACTAATGCAAAACAAAAATCATAAAAATAAATGCATGTGGGGCTGGTGAGATGGCTCAGTGGTCTAAAGCACCTATTTAGAACAAGCTTAGCAAAGCACAGGGAGCGCGGTTCAATCCCCCAGCACCACATGCCAGCCAGCCCTGCCCCCTGGTGGGCTAAGCTGGCCACACACACACACACACACACACACACACACACAAATAAATAAAATTTAAGAATAAATAAATAAATGCAAAATAATGTAGCTTGATAACCCATTTATTAAGAAAGCACACCCACATAATAATTTCTACTTATACTTGCTTCTTGGTAAAGTAGAGTCAAGATGATAAGTATAATTTCTCAGTTTTTAATCCCTGAATGTATTAATTCAAAAAATATTTCTTGAATTTCTAATCATATCATTCTGTCAGCTGAATATGTACTGAGAATCACTGAACTTAAATGTCCACAGTCATGACGCTTATATTTTCATTACTTGTAAAATCTGAATCACTAATATTCAGAAAGTATTTTCAAAAACTTTTCAAAGACTACCCTGTAGCAAGTTATCTAGAAGTTAATATTTTAAGTGAATCAAAATTATGTTATGAATTAATGAAAGCAAATTCTTTTGAATATGTTGGAAATTTCAATTAATCAAATTGTATTAACAATACTACAAACTTTAATCCTAGTTTTGGAGTTCACCTCATATCCCAGGGTCATCTCGCACATATAATTATTTGCACATTTGGATCTTCTGCCTCTGTTGAGGATGAAGAAATTTGGGGCAGAGAGTAAACTAAACTGTCTGAAAGTTCTCACAATATTTGCTTCAGAGAGGAAACCCAGCTGCCTCCCTTCACACACTCATGTCAACATGTTCAAGACATGGTGCTGCAATAGGCGGGTTAGGTCCTTGAATACTTCAGACTACTACGGAGCCATCACATGTAGTCTCTGAGTTAAATGCCTTTGTTAATATAACTGCAGAAGCTATTGAGAGAATATAATTATTGATGAATATGGAATTTCCCAAGTTTCATAATTATGTTTATTCATAAAATATGTGATTAATATATTTTGAAATCACAAGGCTACATACCTCTGTAGAAAGTGTGGTTAAATTTCAGAAAAAATATTGTACTTTTTGTAACAAGTGAAAAAATATAAAAGTAACAGGCAAAATGAGTTTTACATATAAAATGCGTTCCTTTACAAATTTGTATTATAATAGAATTAAGCCACTTATTTTCTCCTGTTAAGAAATATTTTCATATTCATTAAAGCTAAAACATGAAGATATATCAAAGAGAGAATAATTGTATTATTTATAATTCAATGTTCTTGTATTGTGCAGCAAAAATAGAAAAGCCATATATATATATATATATCAGTGGAATAGCCAGAGCTTGTGCAGCTCTGGGCATTTCCTTCTATGTGCACCCCTCCTATAGAGCTGAATATGCTCACCTATTTAAGTACTGCTCACCAAATATGTGCCTCCTCTAGGCTCTGACCCCCACAACCCTGACTACACCACTGATTACAGAATTTACCACAAATTTTCACAATAGCTGCTAATAACATGGAGATAGTACACAACATGATGCCTTCCTTGCTGGTCATTGTCATTAAAATATAGCATCATTGGACTTATATACATTATTTTCAGATAAAAATATCATCAATGGCAATTTGTTATAATACTTTTCGATTTTAACAGAAATACAGAATCAGGTTTCAGATATGTCCTTTGCAAAAGCGCAGTATGAAGACTGCAACGAATGAGCTACTCAGAACAATGAAATAAACTGTGGGTTTTGCTGGAATATTTTCATTTATAAGATTTTGTAGTTTGAAGAAAAGACGTGAGGGCGATACAACATAAATGTTAGATTTTTATTTGAAGATTAGTTTCTATAAACATAAATGAAATATTTTCCTAGTATTAACTCCTGCCCAAACTTTCATTTCAGTCTAAATGAATTAATAAATTATTTAAACATAGAAAGTTACATTTTCCCAATCATCTTAAGTGTTGGTATTTCTGCTGTGGATCTTTAACATAAGAATCGGTAACACTAAACCAATTTAACTATAAAGCGGAATTATTATTATTATTATTATTTTTTTTTTTTTGCGGAACCGGGGATTGAACTCAGATCCTTGCGTTTGCTGGTCAAGCTCTTATCCTACTGAGCCATCTCCCTGGCCCTTAAAGTGGAATTCTTAACATAATTATTCATTGATGTGCAATCAACTTTCACCTGCTTCATGTTGACATGGCTGTTTACTTCCTTAGTACAGTGGAAACTAAAGGAGTTTGATTTTAAAAGGTCAAAATAGCAGGCAGTAAATGGTCAGTATTTATATTTATCCGAAGATTCAACCTTCCAAACTCTGAACTAGAAAACATAGGGCAAAGACAGCCATAGAGTCAAAGACAGGCTAAACTCCTGCCTCTGAAAAACTTGCTTTTATTATGCGGTCTTCCCTTCTATGAGTGTTTTCTTTGACTTTTTCCCATTTAACCTCACTGATCCCACAACTTTATATTTTTCTCAACAAACTCTGCTTTTACTTTTTGATCTTAAATGTCTCATGCTTCTTCAGATATATACTTCATTTAATTTACAAAAAGATAAAGACTAAGAGTTGTATGTACTCACATAAAACTTTTATCCCTTTCCACATTGCCTGTTTGCACACCCAAGTTTCCAAATCATACTTTCTTAAAGGATAGCGGGCAGATAACATGCTGACACTGGTTATTACAGTAGGCACTATATATTATATACTTGTCAGTAGCAAGATAGCACAAATGCATAAACATGATAACAGAATTGAATGGTAAAGCTCAGGAGGCGCTGATTTACCTGTGATAAAGTTGTTTTAATAAGGTCATTTAAATTTTTATATGTTCATTTACAGCAAGGCCACAAACATAATGCCTCATAGTGATCTGAGGTTGCTGTGAGAGTACTTCCTAACTCTTCACATGACATTTTGCTCTGTGATGCACAGTGCCATCTGATACGGCAGCCACCTTCCAGATGCATGACCACTTAAAATGAAGGTAGATTTTGAGATTTTCTGTAAATATGAAGTAGACTGGCTATGGAAAATAAAATTGTAAGTTATCTCACTAAGAATTTTGTATTTCTCGAATTTTGAAAAGGTAATATTTTGACATATTGCATTAATTTCATTTATTTACTTATTTTCAACTTTTTTAGGGAAGCTGCTTTAAATTGCAAATGATGCTTGAGGCGCATTTCCAAGAGCCAACACAGCTGGAGAACATTCAGCATTTTCTTTTTTCATGGAGAGTCTTGCAGACATAAAAAAAAATATTTGGGGGGATTTTCTAAAACATATTTGGTGTGTTTCAATAATTTGTTGCACTATCTTATAGAAGTTTCTGGTATATGGTTCTGATAAACATGATTGCTTGACACATTATTTACAAATATATGTTTTAAAAATGCATTCCACTGATAATGGAAATAAACACTAAAGCAGCTCCAGCTGCCACTTAGTTGTCATAAGCAGGACATTTTTTACTTTCTGCCGCATGATCACTTGAAACATAGGAGGTGACATTGCAATACTGACATCAAAGCAAAATAGACATCTCCAAAAGCTGGGTGTGCCTGCTCAGTATTCTTGTCTGAGCACTGATCAACAATTCTTGCTAGAATGTGTCTATAGCTCTTTGTACAGATACTTGTGTAAAAAATGGTTGTACTTAATATATAATTGTTAAATTACTGGCTATAGTATAAATCAAAGCAAAAGAATAATATTATCAATTCATATTTCCTGAGAATTATTTTTATTTTTTATTTTGTGGTACCAGGGATTGAACTCAGGACCCTGCACTTGCTAGGCAAGCACTTATTCTACTGAGCTATCTTCCCGGCCCCCAATTATTGTTAAATATAGTTTTATGTTTGGCAAGTGAATAAACACCTAGAAAACTGTGGAATTACAATGTGTTAAACATAAAAAATTCTGTCTTGAACTGATCCCTACCTAAACATTTTTCTCCAATATAGTTTTTAGGACCAATCAAAGTATGATATACACCAAGGGAAGGAAAGGAAATAAAATTCTTAAAATGGGAATGAGTAACTAGGTGTAGGTAGTAAAACCAACTTCTACTTAGCTGGAAAAGTAGTAAAGGAGTTGAAATATGTTTTCCAAAATAAAAACTTAAGTGTTTTACTGTACTACTATGTCTTCCCCTCTGAATGAGAAACACTACTCATTACCTCCTTCTCCTGTCTTTCTTACTCTCTTCTTTGACCCAACATGGAGCTCCTATAATTCACTCTATTGGCCTCTTTTCAGTCTCTCCTTTGCTTCAAACTACCTTCCTCCTCCCTATTCTGTACTCAATTATTAACAAATTCACCTCAGATTTCATAGCATCATGTCCACCTTACTTGCTTTAAAAGCTCAGGGGAGACAGCTCAGCAGCATAAGCACCTGACTGGCATGCACAAGGTCCCGAGTTTTATCTCAGGTACTGCTAAATAAATAAACTCTCTTTAATTCCAACTACTTAGTAGCACCAGAGCATGTGATCATACTTGAAGAAAATAAGTCCTTTGGTCTCACTTAAATTTTTGACGTTGAACCTCAAAGGGAATGTTTCTTATGGCCGAGACAGCTCTGGCCCATTTCTCACAAGAATTTACTGCCCACTCTACTAAGATCCATTCACTTTTATCTTTAAACTTATATCTTCCTTAAGTCATTTCTGTTGATAAATTTTTCTCTATTTCACTGAGAAAAGAGAAGTAATATGAAGATAATTGACTACTACATGGTTCAGTCTCGTGGATACTGTTACAACCTGTTTATACTAAGGGACTGTCCATGTCCCTCCATCCAAACTTGCCATCTGCACGCTGCACTTCACGCTCCTCTAAGCCACTCAGTGGAATCACTACTACAAACATAGTCCTTCCTCGTCTACTTCCCCAGCATGTTGCGCTCTTACATCATTTCCATTCTGTCCTCACTATCCTTCTGTTCATTCAAGTATTTCTTTTGTGACTAACAATTCACTAAAAATCAGTTCTAAAATTTTCTCTGAAAAATCAAAAGATGTCGTCTCTGAATGCAAAGCTAAGCATGTGTTGAATGAGAACAATTTAAATGTGAAATTCACTCCTCATTTGCAATATCAATTTTTTTCTCTTATAACGAAGGAAATAATGGAACCACCCCAAAGAAGTTTGATTCATTTTGATTAATGGTCTATTGGAGTTCATCTTCAGACTGTTGTCTTTCCACCTTGTTTCTGCATCCTATTATTCCAAGGACTATGTCAATCCATTCTCCTTAACTTTCATCAAAGTTACATTCCTAAAATACCAGGGCAGCATACAGGAAATGAGTCTGGAGCAGAAAAGACAGTGTTTGGAATCCTGGCTATAGAATTAACTGTATCTGTGGCTTTAAGTAAATCATTTAACATTTCTGAAGACTAAGTTTCTTCTTATGCAAAATGAAGATAATGTGAAAATGAGGTTAATTTGATTCACATCTGTCTAAATGGTGGGCGAGTATGTTCTTTACTTTATGTCTTGCACATAGGAAATACTATTTTGTGTTGGCAGAATAATGATGATAGTGGTGGTCAGAATAATGAACAAAGGCAAATACGCCTTTTCTTTTCAGGAACTGAGAGTTGTCCCATTGTGTAACAGAAAATGACAAAATTGCTCTGCATGAATTTTCAGATGCTCCACAATCTTTTCCTGCTCTTATCTATGAAGCGTGGTATCTGCTACTCAAAAAGGTACATTTTTGGCTCCAATAACATAGATGACTCATCACTGTTAATCCATGCTTTGTGCTAATTCATACCTTAAACTCCTTCATGCAGACTGCTTCTACGAAGTAAGCATTCTTTTCTCGCTTTCAGAAATTACTCAAGTTTCACTAATTTCCCAATACTCAGCTCAGGAGTTGGATCTCTTTCAAAGCTAGTTCAATTTCTCTAGCACTAATATCCTGACCATAAGAGGAATTTGTAATGCTTTTGGCCAAATTCAATTAACCCTTAATATTACTTCTTTAAAAAGTTATGACACTTCTTTAAGTAGAAATGACCTGAAGTAATTCTTCATAGACTTAAGAATCATAGCCATTATCTTTGTGGCTGTAATTCTTAGATGAAACATAAATCAGAGGCCACACCCATACTAAGATACAAGAAGCTACATCCCAGAGATTAGGCAACTATTGAATCCAATGAAAATACGTGAATATTGCCAAAAAGACACAATCAATTCTTGTTTAACTACAGAACTATTTTTAAAGTTTTTTGAAACTAAAACAACTCACATAAATCATTTTTCAATATTTTCCAAATATTTTAAGTACACTATTTTGCAAAATCACACAAAACCCACAAATATTATCTCATTAGCTCATCAAGATTACTTCCCAATTTAATATTTGCATAAAAATAACAAAAACTTAGAATTTACACATATTTGTTGTTGTACAAGCAAATTTATGGGTTAAAAGATGATTTACTAACAAGCATACACTTATTGAAAGTTGTAATACTCCCATAAAAAGTTTATCAAAAACATTCATGTGATTTTAGAAAACAAAAAATTGGTATGATTATGAAAAAAGATCATTATGTCATTTGATGCTAAATATTAAATATTTTTAATTGTTTTCAGAATAATTTCCCTAAGTATATATTTATCTAATAGATTTACTTACACACTTTCTACTCTAATCATTTATTTAAAAAAACATAAACAAGTGATTCCCAAATATTTCCTAAGAATTTAATCTTTACTTCTACAACTTATTTCTATATAACTAAATGTCAGCTTCCCTTTTAGCAAGTAGAAGATTATACTGTTTTATCCCATTTCTCTCTCCTCCACAATATGTAGGTAAAATAAAAATTAAATACTAGTACTAGGTTTAAAGTTGATAATGAGAATATTCCAGAAAGAAAACTCTCAAAATGCAAAGTGCATAGAGTACGTGGTAATTTCAGTTTTTATTCTAAAAATAGACATTACTTTAAGCACACTGACTAATTCACATTCAGGTAGAATTAGAGTTAAGTTTCAGTAGCAAGATCTTCTATTAGAGTCTAATCTTAGAGTTTCAGCTCTTACCGGCATTTTGTTTAGTACAATAATTTTTTAAAGGCAGAAAATATATGACAAGATGTCAGAGCAAATAACACCCACAGTGGAAAAATAGAAGAAGAGAAGAAATGAAATCCATTTTAAAAGAGATTTTAAATCCTGCTTTTTCCCATACTAACAGTAGATTTCTCTGCTCCTTGCAAACAAGTGTCATTTTCTTTACCCTGAGAATAATGCATATTCTCTTCAATGGGAAAGTATAAAAATGAAGCAGAAAACCACAAGGTTATGAAACTCTCTTACCCTCTGGGCTTGCGGGTTGCTCCGGCTTCTCAGTTAAACACACGTGTAAACAACAGTTTCCTGCATTCTCTTCTCTTTTGTGCAGTTCCAGGGTCCTGGCCAGAAGGATTATTTCAGCATTAATGACACTACACTAACTCAAAAAGCATTCCCATTGGTTATAAAACTTTATCAAAGCCAATACCACAACACCCTCTTTAGGTTATAAGTGATCTAACCAAAATAAAACTATTTAATGTTCCCTAAGTATTAAATATTATGCTATCTAAAGCTTCCCAGACAGCCTATTTGAATCATGTGCTCCGAGTGGAAAATGAAGAAAATAACCAATCTTTCAGTCACTCATATGCTTAGTATTTTAAAGCCAGGATGTATAATAGAAAAAAAAGGAAAGATGGCAAAATAAAAATTATCACAGTACTGCTTGGTAAAGTTATAATGCAATTCAAAGGAACAATGGAAAATATCATTCTTTCAATTTGACTTGTATTAGATCACCAAAAATAGATCATATTTTAAAAAATATCTGAGTGCATAAATCATAATACAAAATCTGACTATCAGCCCTTTGACCTGTACCAGGTTGGCAGAAATTGTGAACTCCAGTCTGGATGGCCTTCTGAGACAGCTCTCTGGCCTCTTGCAGGGTGAGGTGTGGAATGTTTTTCAGGGACACTACTAGGCTGGAAGGACTCTCATGGAAGCCAGAGTCTCAGTCTTTAGTAATGACGCACGACTCCTCCAGTCTCTGAATGGAGAGGTCTTTCTGTTATCCTTACTTCTCTCCACACTTCAAACTAAATAACTTTTGATTGAAAGCCGAATGAATAGTCTATTCCTTTGCCTCTAGTTCACACACTCCCATCCTTTCAGAATCCCACACCACGATATTTGTCTCACCAAGATATTTTACCAGTAAGTTAACAAATCACTGACCATAACATCTGAGTACATTTGATGATGTTGCCTCACTCGGGAACATTCAAAATAGAACTTCAAATATTTTGTTGGCAAGTTTACAATATATGAATGTCCTTAATACAAACAAGGCATGTTAACAATTTTATTGGATTCTGATTTTATTCTATGGGCTATGTACTCCCTAGAGCTTCTTCTATTTGCCTATGCAGTATGATTTTCCTTCTTTATTTCTTCAAAATAAAATTTTTTCTTTAAAAATATAGCCAATTAAAGGGGGAAAAAAAGGACAGGGAGCTAGCTCAGCAGAATAAGCGCCTGCCTGGCAAGCACTGGGTCCTGAGTTCAATCCCCAGTACCACCAAAAAAAAAAAAAAAAAAAA
>NW_004524673.1:137578-141366 GCF_000260255.1 Octodon degus
TCCTCCTCCTCCTCCTCTTCCTCCTCCTCCTTCTTCTTTTTAAGGAAGGACAGCACCTGAAGATCCAGGTGACATTGCCGAATGATGGTGAGCTTTGGTACCTGTGATTCAGAGGAAAAGCACACGTTAAGAATAGCAGAAAGATTCATTACAGTTTCATGATAGGAAACTTGGTGATAGGAATAGAACTAAATGCATTCAGACCACTGTCACTGGGACTCTCCCTCAGCCTTCTTTTTAGATTTGTGCTTCCAACTGATGCAAAGTTTTAATAGTATATAATGCAAAAGCAGTAGGAAAGAAAATATCAATCAAAACTGATTTCACAGGGGCCGCAGGGATAGCTCAGCAGTCTAAGTACCTGCCTAGGCAAGCACAAGGAGCGGGTTTGATCCTCAGTACCACATGCCATGCCAGTCCTGCCCTGGGCACATCCCGTGGTCCACCAAGACCAGGTGTAGTGGTTAACACTTGTAATCCCAGGGCTGGGGAGGCTGAAACATGAGGATCTATCTCTATGAGTCTGAACTGCATAGTGAAACCCTATGCAGAAAACATTTTTTAAAAAACTGATTTTACTCCAGATCTTTTTCCTTTAACTGAGAGGTCCAAAAGAAATCAGAAAATAGAAGATCCCTGAAGCCATCCTCATCCAGGCTTGTCACTGTTCCCCTTTCTTTGTAAGGTGTTTTCACCAGACAATGTTCATTCCAGTTATATTTGTTTACCCAGTTACACATATTTCAAAAAATGTGTTAGATACTATGTTTATATTCAAATATTTTGCAAGTAACAATGTTAATTCATATATAAGTATATGAAGGTATAAATAGATAAATGGTTGAATGGATATTTTACAGAAGTATTAAGAAAATAAAATATTGAGAATGCCTCAGAATTAGACTAGTTGTAGAGAAAATGAATTTAAAAGACATATCCTTAAGTGTACAATATTTTTAAATTTTATCCTGACATTTCTTTTCTCATTACTTTTGTAAATTGAAGGAGTCAGTGGTACCAACATCCTTCATATATGCCTATTACTGATAATTCTAACAATTACTAACAAAATAAGAGAAATAGAATATTTTAGGGGTACTTACTGTTTTAAATTGAGGCATACTTTATATTTCACTGCTACAACTAATAGCTTTAACAATATCATAGAATGGTCTTAAAATAACTTTATGAACTGTGTTGATAAGTGAACATTTCTTATAAGGAAGCCAATTTTAGTTACAATTACAGCATAATAGGTAGTTTGAAATCTGGATTAGAAGCCTGCTTCCATGAAATCACTGATTATGGCTGGTACATTAAAAAGAGTCTCTTCATTAATCCAGATAAACCTGCCAGGAAGCCATCATCTTTTATTAAACCATCTTTAGCTACCTATTTTCATCATTCAGACAAATCCAACTCACAATATGTGAATTTTAAGGCAGCATTACAGGAGTTAATATTTTCTTCCTGTTGCTATTTTTAAATAGAAATCATTATGTCTCAATGTCCAGTGTGCTTCACAAATATATTATGTATTCTCCGCAAAAAGATATAAGCTGTAACAACAAAGACAAACCATTTTGAATAGTAATTTGGAGGAAAAGAGAAACATTTAAGAGAAATAAACCTGGTCTACAATATCTAACATAAATCCGATATCACACAAAGATTTAACCTCCACTGAGCATGCTCAGACAACAACATTGTGGACCGTTAGTTCCTTCATTCATGAAGCGTTATTAGAACAAATTCATAGAAATTGTGAGAGTTAGAGACAATGGATGAAACATTTCAAATGGTATCCAACACCTGAGTGAATTGCTATCATTAATAATTATGTCCATTTAACTACAATGTCCACAAAGTAGTTTTAAACCCAAAAATGAAATTTAATGAAGTGTTTGTATGACTTCTATGAACGATAAAGCTGATTTTGCTATTTCTAAAAGATAGTTTCATGTTGTGATCTTGAAGTGTCCTAAGTGTCCAGCATGGGACACGGGATCTGACAGAAGCAATTAGATGCATTCCTTATGTTTACAGTAAAATCTGTGTGAGATTTTAAACATTTTAGACAATTTCATTTGATATATATATAATTATGAGAAAGTGGCATAGAGACATTTGTTTCTTTTTAAACCATCAGGTACATTTTGCATAATTAGGGTTAAATATTTAGGACTTCAATTTTTCTCAAGCTCAAAACTAAAGTAAATGATTAACTGTCCTTTTTTCAGGAGTCTTATTACAATGTGCTCCAGTTTTTGGAAAAGTTTCCCATAGTAATGTTGACATTTGGATTTTGTTATGTGAAGCCATTCTGTGCATGGGAAAGTATTTAGCAGGATCTCTGACCCTTATCTACTTACCAGTAGCTCATCCAGTTGTGACAAGCACAAGTTTCCAGACATTGCCAAATGTCCCCTGAGGGGCAAAATCGCTATCAATCAAGATCCACTGTTTAGAATGATTGAATATTGGAATGATGAGATTAAGATATGGGGCCTTGGTAACCTAATTCCATCTTTCAAGCTTTACTTTTCCCATATATATATAGTCAGAAGTAGATAAAATATTTTTTCTTTTCTTTTGTTTAGGGTATCACTACACAGCTGGGATTCATAGTGATCCTTCTGATTTCTGCCTCCCTAGTGCTGAGATTACAGGTGTATGCCACCATACCTGGACTTCATCACTGGCTCAGCGCTGGGGTCAGGGCCAGTGCAGCATGTGTTGGCAGGGATTGAACTCTGGTACCTGTGCTTACCTAAGCAAGCACTTAATCCACTAAGCTATGTCACCAGGCCTCAGAAGTAGATGATTTTTAAAGCTTTCCTTACTAAAACTAAACCAATAAGGCTAAAAACATTTTTTTCTCAGAAGAATGCAGTAATAAAAAGTGTTTTTGGGGGCTGGGGAGATAGCTCAGTAGAATAAGCGCTTGCCTGGCAAGCACAGAGTCCTGAGTTCAATCCCTGGTACCTCATAAAAGAAAAAGTGTTTTTATTGGATTGAAGTAATTAAATTAAAATGTAAAATTTTTCATATATTTAAAATGTGAAATAAAATTTTAAAAATTAATTTTACAAAATTGACTTAGAAAACTTAGGTTTTTTTCCAAATCCTCTCTAATTATAATCGTTTAATGAAAAGTTTTAAATGATCTCTTTCAAGACAGAACTAATATTCCTCAAAACATAATTGCATTGCCTAATATTAATAAATATTCTTGAAATAAGCATTAAGCCACTTTGTGCCGAGATGTGTGGATGAGTTTTTTCCACATAGAATGAGTTTTCTTTCCTCTCTTTAAAGGTGATTGTGCTTTTGCTAATATCTCTTATTTCTAAAAAGAAAATATTTCTTACAGTTTGGGAAAGGAAACAAAATGATATTTCCTTGTACCATGAGTTTACACACTTTCAGTCATATACCCTACTTCTGAGCAAAACACCAAAAGTTAACAACATGGTAGTGCTTGCCTCACGATCTTGTTTTTTGTAGTACCAGGGATTGAACTCAGATCTTTTGCTTGCCAGGCAAGCACTTATTCTGCTGAGCTCTCTCCCTGGCCCCAACATGATCTACTTTAAAGAAAATTTGAATCAACTCTTAGAAGAACAGTTTGTTATTGACCTCAAAGTACTATGTTAAAAATATATATATTACTTCTGAAAGAACGCACTATCTTCCTTTTGTTTTTACAAATCAGTGAATTCATATAAGAATTTTAGGAAGTGTATAGGAATGTGTAAGTCCTCCTCCTACAACAAGTGAGAGAATCA
>NW_004524673.1:141606-148000 GCF_000260255.1 Octodon degus
AAAAAAAAACATGTCATAATTAATCTCCTCAAAATACTCCCTCTCATTTCATACACACACACTTCCTGAAGCAGTTCCCACCGCACTCCTTCGTGAAGGTCGTTAGTTGTACTGTGATGAGAGCCTTAACGTTTTGAATTGAATCAATATGTTTAAGGAAATTTCTGTGCAATAAACATCTGCCTTATTCACTAAATCTGGCAGCACACAACTTTCACTCTTCCTCAAAGCCATGACAGGCAGATGTTTTGAATCAACTCAGGATATCAAGGAGTCACAAGAGCAAAATTTAAGAGCACTTCCGTGAGAGGACTCCCAGAATGGCTCCAGAAAGTGACACGTACATGAAATAAGTTCATGTGAAGTGAGGGGGAATGTTTTATAGGGGCAATATGCCTTTGTTGTGATGAATTCTAAAACATTCAACATCGTTGAGATCACATGCCACAATCTTTTTTAGGGCAATATCTTCTATTAAAATATGGGATTCCTAAAATACATATTCAGTTAGGATTTAAATGATTTATAACATGTATTCTTACCATGACATTAATGAGATTTGAAGTGTTTTAATAAACCTTGAAAAGTTCAAGTATATTTAATGAAAACAAATGAGGTTTAAGGACTGAAAAATCTTCTTATATGTGGACAAGCAACAATAATCATAATTTAATAAAGATTAGTAATACTGTAAATTTTTCTTTAAAGAAAGAGTAAAAATCTCTTTACTCTTTAGTCTTTAGTCTTGAGTATCAAACTTTTAAACTGGAGTCTAACTATTTCAAAGCACTCATAAATGTTATGAGCAAATTAGTTTAATCTAATGGACTCTGTATATTTTTTTCTCCTCATATCCTATGTTCCATAGCATAGAATTATACGTTTTGGTTTAAAAATAAGCTCAATCTTATTTTTAAACTAAAATAACCATGTTAATGTCAAGAAAGAATGATTATTTCAGATAAGACATTTTTGGAAATTTCTGAACAGTAACAGGTATAATATCAAAAACATACAGGAAGACTGGGCGTGGTGGTGCACACTTGTAATCCCAGCTCTTGGGAGGCTGTAAACAGGAGGATTACTACTAGTCTGATCTAGTAGTGAGACCCTGAAGACCCTGTAGATCCTTCCCTAAAATACAATAAAATTTTTAAAAATACCATACAGGATCTGATGATAGGGAAATCAAGGAAGAAGAAATTCCCATATGCAACATCCAAAAATAAAAAAGTGCCTCCATGAAAGTAGAGGTCATTTTTCCCAGAGCAACAAGAACAAAATTCAAGAACAATGCACACCCACGCTGTGAATAACTAATAACCATTAGGGTTAGCAGTTATTCCTTAGTGGCCTGCCTACCACAGAACCTTGGAACTTGTCCCTTACTACTTACACACTGTCTGCTTGGGAGATGGCCTAATGCCCAGCAAACTATTTTTAAGAGTAGATGGTCAGCTCCCCAAAGGAATGGGTGCCATGGTCAGACAGTGATGCATAATAAATCTCTGTAAACATTTAAGACTAAAGAAAGGGGTGAAAAGTAAAGGGAAGACGCCCACACTGATAGTGAAATACAATAAAGGAATTCACTCACAATTCAAAGTTCTTGTTCTGACTATGGACACCTAGAACCTGCATACCTGCTCCCTACCCTAAGGCACAATGGGAAATTTTCCTAAAAGTACACAAAGTTGTGTTTCTCCCTCACAGAGCTCTTGTCAGTATTCCTCAAAGGGGCAGGGTTGTGAGCAAATAAATGTACTTACTGCAGTTTGTACACTGGGCACCAGTGACCTCCCCTGAAAATGAATGTAATAGGCTGATAGCAGGATTACTCTGAATCTGCAAAATAGAATCCAGAGTCCAATACAGGACAATCACTCATTAAATTGCAGGTATAATAATAATAGCTATAAAAGCAATAATAGAACAGTTTCAACTATACATTAAAATAATGTGTCACAAAGAGTTGAAATTTTGGATTTACACACTAATTAACCAGGCCAGTAATACATGCAGTCCTCATCTTTTGGATACAATCAATATGTAGCTTTTTAACTACACTATCAAAGTCATGAATTGTATAGTAGTACAGTTGTAAATGTGTGCATGGTGTTGGTTTAATCGTAAATGCTTAAAAAACTAAATTTCCCTCAACATGTTGTTTTATTACAGTTAACCATACTGAGTGAACTAAGTATCTTCTATTTTCAACTGCTGGAAATTAAAATTCACCTCTGAACAATGAGAAGGAATATAAGGACCAAAGATAATCAAGTATATTAAAACTCTCATGTAGATCAAATATGCTAACATATATACTAAATTTACATAATTGTGAAATATAAGGCAGCACTGGTTAATTAAATAAATGCATTAATATTTCCATTACAAATCTCCCTTTAACTTGTTATATACTCTATTAATTTTAAAATCCTGTGGGAAAGAACAGAAAAAGAAATCAGGAGGCATATAATTTTAAAATATACTTTGAAATGTTGATCTTTATTTCAAGTTATTCCAAATAGCATATATATATATATATATATATATATATATCACTATGTTGTTTTTCTTCAAGAGGTTTAAATGTAACAAACTCATAAAAATAGCAGTACTTTGACAACAAGTCAAATAATGTATAATTTCATCCAAATCCTAAAAGAAAAAAATACGTAAAAACCTAAGTTCGGCCTATAAGTTTTATTAGTTTAATTGTATTTGGCAACATAATGTGAAATGTAGTTTGAAAGTATAGTATAACTCAGAACTACAATTATGTATTTAAATATAAATTATATTCATATTTTAAATCATAGAAAATTTCACTTTCTGATTAAATGATAGAAATTGTTTATACATATGTTCATCAAAAACCTTCAGAATTTACAATATTTACATGTTGATTTTAGAAACCTCGAAAAATACTCTAATGACAATTATCCTATTTATGGTATGTCACATCTTTAAAACTTGAAGTTAATATATATTATCACTTCAATCAATATACAGGAATCAATAATTCATATTAACATAAAGTTTCTACAATACCTGTAACAATATTTTTATCTGTATTTATTCTCCAAATCATTGCACTGTAAAAACTCAGAAAATTTCTAGGCAATTTCAAAATAATAATATAATAATATTTTAGTGTTTTGACAGAATAAGGTCAAAATCAACCTATCTTTATCTTTAGACTAAAATATATTTCTAAATGTTTTGAAGCAAATGGAGTACTTTCTCTTTTTGAGTGTTTCCTTTAAGAATTAAAATGATGTATATTACACAGAAGTCATTTGTGTCAAAATTGAAAGTTCTCACACTAAAAGCTTGGATGCCTGCCCAACTTGGAAACTGTCCACATTTCTAAATCACTCCAACAGTGGGCCTCATAGGTCATCCATAGAAACTGTAGGCTCTGTGGATCACTTACAGAAACAACTGATAGAATGAAATCATTATTTTATGGATAAAGAATCTTGACTGAGGGAAAATTATATATCTAAATTTCTTTAAGTCCAACCACTCATTCTGATTTTTAATTTCCTATAAATTTAAACATGCTTTTATCAAAAGATAACATTATATGGATTGTAGAGTTGAATTTTAAATATAAGAGAAAACATGTAAGCACAAAGGAAACTGTCACTCTATGATGAGTTAGGTGAATAAGATATTCGGTAACTTTCAGAAATAATTACTGTAGATAATACATAGAAATAGTTATCTTTTTTTTAACTTGTTGGTTCCAAAATACACTAATTTGAGTGTGTTGTCCTTTTTATCTAAAACCTACTAATATGGTGGGATTTTTCCTTCACTTTTGCCTAAGTAAGTCCTCCAAGGTCTCTCCCGTCTCTTGATCACCGGGTCTAGATTGCTTGGTCATCATCTGATACTGATGCAGGGCTTTTTAAATCACATTATGACAGAGAACAGAAAAATTAACACATCTATGGCAAGACTATCCATTTTAACTGGTGTAAAATATTTCTGATCCAAAGAGCATCAGCTAAATATTAAGTAAAGAACCCTAGGGCCTAGCAACACTGAAACCCTTGAATTCTTGAATTCTGACAGTTTTTACAACTATTACAACTCTCCAATAAAGATGTGTCTCTATAACTAACATGTACATGAAAAGATGCATAGTATCATTTGTTATTAGAAAATATAAATTGAAGCAAAAATGAGATATTGCGCATACTACTGTGGTTGTAATAAAAGATATATAAGGATGTGTTTTCAGTGACTTTGAAGAAACTAAATTTCATGTTACTGACAAGAACATAAAATGGCATAGAGTACTTTTGGAAAACAATCTGAAAGTTCCTCAAAATACTGAAGAGATACTTTTTGAAATTTTATAAAAACCTACATTCACATAAAAACTTGCCCTCTGATGTTTATGGCAGCTTTATCCCCAAGAGCTAAAAATGGAAATAATTTAATGCCCATCAACCAAAGAGTAAATGAACAAGCTGTGATGTATCCATAGAGTAAAATATTATTTAAAAGTAAACATTAAGTAATTGAATCCTGGCATGCCGTGCTGGCCCTACCCCTGGGATGCTCTGAGACAGTGATTGAGATTGGCCGTGGTGGCGTGCGCCCGTAATCTCAGTATTTGGGAAACTGAAAACAGGAGGATCACTGAGAGTCTGGTCTGTATAGTAGTAAGACCCTGTAGATCCTGTCCTAAATACATATGACAATATGTTTTTTTAGTTTTAACTTATATGAAATTACAATGTGTTCTGAACAAGAAATTGTATAAAGACAGAAAGAAAACTATTTGTCCACAATTGAAGTGAGATGTAATGAAAAACGATTACTAACGAGAAGAGTTGTTTCCAAATTTTCTGTTTCCTTCATTGATTAAAACAACTCCAAATTCAAAGATCCAAACCAAAATGGTATCTGAGGTGAATATACACTTCTCAGATAAAATGGCAAATAAATATATGAAAAAAATGTTCAGTGTCATTGGTCATTTAACAAAAGAAAATTTAAAGAGATCAATGATGTAGAGTGTGCCTAAGGAGAGTCACATGGAGAGAAAACATTCTCTCAGGCTTTCACAGAGAGCACATTGGCCAAGCAATGACTGTGACTCATCCACATGGCTGACACTGACAAAGCTTCTACAATCTGAGGTACAAGATCTCAGGATAAATCCTGAGGGGATTTCACTGACCTTATCAGACCCAAAAGCTACAACTCTTGTTGCATAGGTCCTGCTTTACCTGGGTCTTAACCATCCAGTAGAAAAGTATAAAAACGAAGTATAAGAAATAAAGCCATGCTGTTATGTTGAGCTGTGGGGGAGTCAGGTCAACAATTTTGACATTGCCAGTAAAGCGGAAGATCCAATACTATTATGGGCTACTGGACTCTTTTAGAATATTTTGCTGAGTTTACACACCTATAATATTCAAATAATGGAACTTAACAAAAAAAAGGGGATACAGATTAATGTCCATTTTGTATCTGTGTATTCAAAGTGGTTAAGATAGATATATAGTTACATTCTCTTAATGAATAGAATGATTTGTTCTAAGGTGTTTGTAAATAGGACATCATGTCCGCATCTTGTACAGCAATTAACCACTAAGAAGAATGTATGCAGTGTGTTAATTATTGAAGCTGTCCTACCAATTTGATTTGAAACTGTCTCATTGCTATTTATCAATAAAATTATGACAAAAAAAGAAAATTAAAATAACACTGAGATTCCATCTCACCCCAGAGAAATAGCTAGCATTAAAAAAAAAAAATCAACAAATAACAGCTTGTAGGGCTGTGGGGAAAGAGAAACCCTCCTTCTCTGTTGATGAGAGTGTAGACTGCTACAATCACTTAGGAAACCAGTGTGACGAATCCTCAAAAAAACCCACAAAACCAAAATCCTAGTATTAGAGGCCCCGTTCAACTAAGCTATTCCCCATCTGGGTATTTTCCCAGAAGAATTAAAAGCATACCACAATAATATATGTGCACCCCTGTTTATAGCAATGCAACTTGTCATACCTAAATCTTGAAAACATAGACACCCACCAAAATGGGAGTGGATAAAAAAGATGTGGTCTTTTTATACAATGAAATATTACTAAGCTATAAAGAAAAATAAATTTGAGGTTTTTATAAGTAAATGATGCAGCTAGATACCATACTCACAAGTGAAGTAAGACAGGTATAAACATTGTAGTGTCTCCCTAGTGTAAGAAACTGAAAGAGTAGATAATTTCCAAAAGTTACAATAGATATTGTAAAAGGGAAAGAAACTGGTCAAAAGTAAAGAACTGGGACGAAATAGAAGACAGAAGGAAGATAGATAGATGATAGATAGATAGATAGATAGATAGATAGATAGATAGATAGATAGATA
>NW_004524673.1:150986-154112 GCF_000260255.1 Octodon degus
TAAAATAGCATAATAACTATCAACCCACACTTGACATGAAAGTTAGAAAAAGCAGAAAAGAATACTAAAGTCCACATTCATTGTGAGGGCATTTGTCTCAGAATTCATCCACTACATGAGAATAATGTAAGGCACAAGAGAGAAGGGAAAAGGCACCCTGCTGAGGTGAGCCTCGGATCACATGGAGCCCCACAAACGGCTGGAAACCAAATAGCTACGACTTCAGCATTACAACATGAACAGTCAGTGTAAAGTACCCTCCCATACGCCATTCCTCCTAAACAAATAAGTAAATAAGGGACCTGTGTCAGATCAAGCCCTTTGATTTATCATTCAGCTTATAAGAAATAGAGAAGAAAATAATTGCATATTTGTTTACTTAAAAATATCAACACATGAACAGGTATATATATAAATAGATATGTTTTATATATGTAAATATAATATAAAGTATTATATAGTGTATATATATATATATATACTTAATATACTTTATAGCATTGAAATCAGTGAGTAAACCATAAGAATATTGTCATTCATAGTATCTAGAATGAGAATTTGCAGCATGATGGAAAAAGATATAGCAAAACTCAAGAGGTGAGTAGACATTCTAATCCTGATTTGGAATGGGAGTATCAAAGAAAATCCATTGTGTATTTTATATAACCATCTGTAATTGTAAATATGCAACTACAGGAATACATATACATGTACATTCCATCTTTGTTGATGAAGGGCTAAGAATAATGATGAACTCATCAGCAAAGACTACACATCATACCCAAAATGTCACCTCCAAATACAATTTCACAAAGTCACTTCAATTAAAATAAAGAATTCAAACATCAAAGAAAATAACAATCTCAATGATGCGTACTAGAGATGTTAATCACTGTTTAATTTTTCAATTTTATTTTTTTAAATATTTCTCATTATAACAAATTTAATTAAAATCACTTATATTTTACAATCTAACATAATAATTAACATTTAAAGAAGAAAAGACAATCTTCAGAAACTATTTTCTCTTAAGTACAAGAAAAGTTTCAATTTGGGGCAAAATGTGTGACAGTTAATAAATCAAGTATTGGATTAGAATAACAATGTTATGATCACTGGTTTTATTGATGAAGGGAAGAAATGAATATTTGAAGGTGTGATCTTCGATGGATTGCATCAACTTGAAGAAGAGAAGGTTACCTAAATTGGCTCAGCAGTTCCATACCTGGGGATAGAAGACCAACACGAGGGCAGCTTGTCACCTGGCTGGTACAGAGGGGACATGAGGAGGGAGGGATCTGCTTCTGTTTCTTGGGAGGAGCTCCCATCTTTGCCGACATCATCTCCTGGCATCCAGAGCAGACTCTTCAGCTTCGAGCTTAGACTCTCTAGCCTTGCCTTACAGAACCTCAGCCTCCTGACACGGACAGGCATGGGCTATAGCACGGGATACTGCACTGAGCTCCCGGCCTTCTGCTCAACCCTTTAGTCTCCAGTGTGCAGACAAGCCCCTGTGCTTTTCGCATCAGGTTCTGTGGGTGGCCACTGTAAGCCAATCTTGTAAATTCTTATATACTGTATATCTTACTTTTTATCTGTCTCTCTAGTAAACACTGACTGATACAGGATGGATATAGTCACAACTAAGTGTTGTGCTCATATGAAAATTAGGTCATCTTAGTGTTTTTTCTTTTCTTATGTATTTGTTATAGGGTCTCACTACGTGCCTCAGACTTGTAGTGATCCTCCTGTTTTCATCCTCCCCAGTACTGGGATTACAGGCGTTCGCCACCATGCCAGGACTCGGTTGCTGGCTTGGCACGCCTGGAGGCAGGGCTGATGTGACATGCAGTATGGAGGGGGTTGGGAGGGGGATTGAATCCTGGTCCCAGTGCTTGCCTAAGCAGGTGCTTAGTTTGCTGAGCTATGTCACCAGTCCTCATCTTAGCATTGTTTCCTTCAACTATTTTAATAATAACAAATATCCTGATATTTCAAATAATTATCTTGCAAAATTGAAGAATGTTTCATATCTCTTAAAATTTCCACCCTTGAGTTGGAGACATAGTTAGCACAGGACTGACACATTTGCCTGTAATGTGTGAGGGCCTGGGTTCAATCATACCACTGGAAAAAAATTCCTTGCCTTTAATCACAATCCATACATAAGTCCATATATAATGTGCTTTAGTACCTCATGTCCTTGCTGAAAAAATCATCTTATTAAAGAGGAAAATGTATTCTGTCTTAACAAATAATACTATATTGACCATAGTTGCTAAAATCATAGTTCAGCATTAGCCCATAATTTTGCTAAATTTATCCTAAGTGCTATGTAGCAAAGGATTTTAGTACTAAAAATTTTGTAAATTTCAGTAGATCCATTGAATAAAAAATATCAAATAATTGAAATATCTTTAAAGGTATTTTAAGGTATTTTAAAGATAATCTTCAATTACATGTATTTTGAATGATCTTTATCTTCCCTTAACCACATATGAAATAAAGTAACTTCTTGGATTCTGCAGGACATATCAAATTAGCCTTCTCTTTTTCCCGGCGCCTCTCCACATTCCTCGTATTTCACTCAACCTCATTTCTATGACTTTTGGAATTCAAATCATTTACAGCTGTGGACAACTGCTAACACTGCCAAAAATGACAAAGTTTAAAATTAAAGGGAGAAACTCAATAAAATTTCTTTATCTTAGCCACTTTTATTCTAATTCTAAAGAGACTTTCTAGTAATTAAAATACATTAAATCAAAAATTATTTGACAAGAAATAAAAATATCTTTCATAAAACCTCTTCTATCTCACTCTGTATTTTGAGTACAGGTCAGTATTGATTCAATTTATTATTTTGTGACTCTTAATTTATCTTCTGCTTTTCATGACTCATGTCCCAGGAATAAAAACTGTGTAGTATTTATTTGCCATTTTCTCCTTATCACTTTCCAGCTAACCTCCCTTTGCAAGACTGATAGCAATTGGCTGTCTTTTTAATACATCTTTCATGTCCATTATATATATTTTTTCTGAATGTTTTCTGTTATGCAATGAAGATCTCTGGAGATGTATCCCAGCTAGATTTTCCAAAGAAAACATTAAAACTCTTTGTTGGCT
>NW_004524673.1:155895-178382 GCF_000260255.1 Octodon degus
ATGCATTTTTATATTTAAAATTGCTTAATTTTCTCATTTTGTTAAATACTCTTGATTGAATAGTTTATTTACTCTACAGTTTAATACTTTTTTAAAATGACATTTGACATCATTTGAATATTCAACATCCTTGAAAGTTCATGTTTTGAAGATTTATGCCCCAAGGCAACCGTATTCAGAAGTGGGACTTTTGGAAAGGGTTTGCATTGACCTCAACAGGTTAAATACAAATTTACAAATCAATGGGCTGTCAAAAGGTCATGGAAATTTTATGACCTGCAGTCCAGTTGGAGGACATTGGTCTCTGAGGTACACTGTTGCAAAGCTTTTCTCCCAGTGCCTTCTTTCTTTTTCCTTTGTGGCCCCCTGGCCCCCATGAGGTGAGCAGCTTCCCCTTGCCATAAAATTCTGCTGTGACTTCTGCCTCTCCACAAGCCTGTGAGCTACTGAACCAAATGCCTATGGCTGACACGTCTGAAACTTTGAGCCAGGATAAACTTTACCTTCTTTTTTTTTTCTTTTTGCCTTTCAATTGGTATTTCTCAGACATTTTATCATAGTAATGAAAATATGCCCAGCACAGTATTTGAAATATTACAAATCGTTGAGTTTTGTATTTTATAAATGTTTGGAATAAAAATTTATTGCAGATGCCATTGCAAGACATCATGCATACAGCTAGGGCTGCCAGATAAAATACTGGGGCCATGATGATGCCAAATGAATTACATCAATGTAAGAGGTCTTAAATTAAGTTCTACCTGAGCATTCTGGGTTTTCATTTATGAAATATGACAACTGTACATACCTTTCCTATGGTTTATAATTTTTAACTAGTTTATATTGATATTTTAAATGATTTTAAAAATCTTCCATGAAAAAAAATTTCCAGGCATACTTATAAGAAATTCTTTCAAATGTTGGCTTTAAATTTGATTCATATCCATCAATACAATTGTGTTACTAATAGTTTTCAAAAGATTTTGTCTTGAGCTCAGTAGAATAAGCACTTGCCAGGCAAGTGCAAGGGTCTGAGTTCAATTCTCAGTTCCAAAAGAAAAAAAAATGTCTTAAACAAATTATGAATGAATTACATTGATATGTTACATTGCCCATTTCAGTTACTTTTTGGATGGTTTTGTTGTTTTTTTTGCGACTAAAACTTTGCGCAGATGCCATTGCAAGACATCATGCATGTAGCTAGGGCTACCAGATAAAATACTGGGGTAAACATTTCAAATAATGCTAAGCAAAATGAAAAAAGGTAATAATTTTCAATTTGTACTTTACTTTGAAATTTTTATAAATATAAAACATCTCTATTCTATTTCCTATAATAAAAGTATTTCAGAGGAAGACAAATCTCACATTTATAAGACATAAAAAAGATTTCTTTACTTGAAGTACAGAATATCTCTGTTGCCATACAATATTCATATTATTACTCAGAGCTACCAGAGCAGGGCATGAAGAGCTGCTCATCAGAGGCACCGACTTGTCCCTTCTGCCTCCAAGTCCAGAGGCTCTTTGAACGAGAGAAGTTTTAATGCTTTTCACTTCTAGTTTCTATGTGTTTCACTAAACAACTGTGTCTTTAAGTTACATGAATTTCCAGATGAATGCAGGTCCGAGAATTGAAGAGAAACCTGACATGGTTGACTTCATATCCACGGTCTGCTTGGTGGCTCTAACAGAACACCAAGATTAGGGACCCTAATCTAACAGAACATCAAGATTAGGGACCCTGCCAGATTTCCTGTCTCTGGAGGGAGTACTTCCTGGGCTATAGACTTTCATCTTCCCCCCCGCATACACACATAGTGGAACAGAATGGGAGAGCTGTCTTGTGCCTTTTTTCCAAAGAATAATCAAAAGTGGTGGATGGAGCCTGTGAACAATCAAGACAGGCAGGAAAAGATTAGAACATGAGAACATTAGAACATTATTCTTTTCCAAAGAATAATTCCATGCACAAAGACTCTTTCCTCATGACCAAACCATGTATCAGAAGTCTCACTTTCTAATACAACCCCATAAATACTAAGGGAGGAATCCAGTCTGTTATAATCTCTATTGCCCATTTCATGTTCTAATCTTTTCCTGCCTGTCTTGATTGTTCACAGGCTCCATCCACCACTTTTGATGAACAACTCTAGAAAAGAGAGAAAGATTATTCACTGAAATTTTATACAGCCTTGTTCAATTAGGTTGCATTCATATTAAGTTTAGCAGGAGTTCTTCTGGTTCCTAAAATCCAGATTATATCAACTTTTTGATAATATTCTAGTGAAAATCTAGAACTTTCCTTTTGTAATTTGCTGAATATTTAAGACTACAAAAGACAGAAAGAGAAGTTACTCATGATTTGTTAGTTTTGTTTGTTCCATTTTGTCAACTTTTGCTTTTATTGTCACATTGTTCATAAAGTTTCCCAAATTCTGTTTAGAATAAATAATTTATAACTAACTGAACAATCCACCTTAAAATGCTTTAAGATAATAAATATTCTATATTCTATATTCCCTAAAGAGGGAAACTGCTATACAGCAATAGTAACAGATTTGTCTATAATAGAAATGATTTAAGCAAGACAGGAAGAAATTGAATTTTAAGCCATTTGAGTTTCAAGCAAAGTTTTCTTACAACCCATCCTAGTACTTAAAACACAGGCAGAGAATTGGAATAATATTTTATAATTTAAAGAGAACAAGAAGGGCTGCCCCCATAGCTCAATGGACTAAAGTGCCTGCATAGGCAGAGCAAAGCGGCCGGGGTTCCATCCCCAGTCTACTGTGCTGGGGTGCACTGAGATGGTGATTGAGACTGGGTGTGGTGGTGCACACCTGTAATCCTAGTGCTTTGGAGGCTGAAAACAGGAGAATCACTACAAGTGCAATCTATGTAGTGAGACCCTGTAGATTCGGTAGACACTATACTAAATACAAAACAAACAAACAAAAGAGCAAGAAACTGGCTTTGGAGGTAGCTCAGTGGAGTAAACACCTGCCTGAAAAGCACAAGGTCCAGAGTTTGATCCCCTGTACTGCATGCCACACCAGCCCTGGAATGGCGTATGGCGGCAGATGCCTTTAATTCCAACACAAGGGAGGCTGAGAAAGGAGGATCGCTAAAAACAAACAAACAAACAAACAAACAAAACAAGGAACTCAGTTGTTTTTATAAAAATCTGGATGCATAAATTAATATTATCCATGTATAAAGACTTTCATAATTCTTACCTTCATGTAGGTGTGTGTGTTTGCATATGTGCTATGTGTGTAAGGGTGCCACTGAAACTATCTGTAATAAGATAATTAACGAATGCCTCTCATCTTTTTATCTGCTAAGTAGAAATATCTGAAAGTCTAGAAGACATCACTTTTCTTTTAGCTGGACAAGCACACTCACAAATCCCAAAGAATATTCAGCCATGTTATTTATTTATTTGTTTATTTATTTATGAATTTTGTGACTGGCTCAGTCCACCCGGGAGGCAGGTCTAGCATGGCATGTGGTCCCAGGAATCAAACTGTGGTCCCTGTGCTTTGCCTAAACTTGCCTAGGCAGGCGCTTTAGACCGCTGAACTACCCCGCCAGCCCCCAGCCATATTATTTAAAGAAAACAATTTTATATACAAAAGTGTAGCTATTGATACAATGAATACCCTAGTACTCATAAGCCATTTAAGAAATTACCTAAGCAAGCACTTAGTCCACTGAACTATCTCACCAGCCCTTCAATGAAAAGTGAAAGTGAGGCACTGATCAGTAAAAAATGGGAACTCCAAAAATTGGGATGCTTCCTAATTCTTAGAAGCAGAGGTCTAGGGAACATGCACAGGAATGGAATTCAAGGGTGTGGGATAATGATAAAAGAAACCCAAGTGTAGATTAGCTTATTTATTGCTATAGACTCTAAGTAAAGATTCTTAACTTAATGCCTTAGCTTATAGGGATTTAAAAAGTGATAATAGTTTATCTTTATTTCATTGACTGAAATATAATAGATCAAAAGTTGACATCTAATGAATGAGCAGGGGATGCCGATAAACCTTGGTTTATTGTTGATGAGAGTATTCAAAGGCTCTGGGAAGTGGAAATGCTAAAGTACATTTGCCTCATAAAACCTAATCCTCCTTATGGGAGAGTCCAGAAACATTTCACCTTTTACTAAGGCTTAAGAAACACATTTGTAAAAGGAATACCAGCATCCTTGAATCACTGCTCTTCCCTGTATGCCGGACCTCACACAGTGGATCATGGTATCTCAACTGGGAAACTTAAAGGCAACGGCTTTAACTAACTCCTGGAATAGCAGGAGCCAACTGGTGGAGCTCAGTGCCCACAGGGTAGGTAAACAGACTTATCAGAAGGGACAGGAGAAGTACAGAGATGGTGAGAATCTGTATGGGTATGCGGTTAGTTAATTACTCATAGTGTCACCAGAAGAAAAATGTAAAAATATCACTAAAAAAATTTACTGGATTTATATAAGCAGAACAATTTTAGGGAAAATGAACACAAAAATCTATCTCAAATTGTAACAACAAAAAATCATGGCCCAGTAAGCAATTTCCAGACTTGGGCCAGTTCACAGACATGGAACCCATCAAGTTAAAGGAAGGCCAGGTACCTTTGAGAAAGGTTATCTTTCTCTCTTATTTTCCCAAAGGAACTTAAGTCATTTATGCAGGGTAACTACACATCTGGGGAAAGGAACTGAGTAGATATTTCAGGGACTACTTAACATTGGTGTTGAACACACAAGGACTCCAGACATTCCAAAATATGGTTGTGGCCCTCAAGTAAGTGTACAGAACTACATAGGTTAGGTGAGCAACACAGTCTTAGCCAGCATTTGACACAGTAGGTTCATAAAGTCCACACATTCATTTCTATGGCCATTGACCCAGTTCCAGAATGCTTATAAAGAGAGGTGTGCTTGGGAGAATACTCACATTGGTTCCATAGCCTGTAGTGTTAGTGCTGTTAGGATAGTGGGAATGGTCAAATGGAAGCCTTTAGAGTTGCCATTGCTTGGAAAAATAATAAATAAAAAATGGCCTTGCATCTTTTGAGTTATTGCATGCAACTACTGAAAGTGGTAGCTGCCATAAAGCTAATCAAGTAGCAAATACAATTGTAGGTGTTGTGACAGATATGTTTTGTTGCCTGACTAGATTAATGAGTCTGGTACCTTATGAAGCTATTGATTTGGTAAATACCTTCTCCTCCATATCTATCCATAAGGTCTATCAGAAGCAGCTGGCTTTCAGCTGGAAAGGGCAGCAATCTACTTTTTCTGTTCTATATCAGGAGTATATTAACTCTCTAGCCCTGTCTCAAGTTTACAGGAATCTTAACAATCTTTCTCTTCCACAAGGTATCACATTTGTTTACTACACTCACATTATAGTGATTAGGCCAAGTGAGCAAGAAGTAGTAATGCCGCTGGACTATGTCAGTAAAGCATTAGTGTATTTGTGGGTGGAAATATATTCAACTAAAATTCAAGGTTCCTCTCTCTTAGTAAAATGTCTAGGAGTCCAGTGGTGTGAGGCATGCAGAAATATGCCTTCTAAAGTGAAATGTAACTTCTTGCATCTGGCATCTTCTGTAAGTAAAAATGAGGTGCAACATCTGAGACTACTTACACTTTGGAAGCAACACATTCATCTTTGGGTGTATTGCTCTTGCCCATTTGAGTTACTCTGACTTACAATGCTGCTAGTTTTGGGCAGGGTCCAGAATAAGAGTAGGTTCTGCAGCAAGTCCAGGCTGCTCCACAATTGGGTCACATGAGCCAGCAGATTCGATGGTACTTGAGGAGGAAATGGCAGATATTGATGCTGTTTGGAGCCTCCAGTTGGCCTCGCAGGATAGGCCTGTAGAAATCTGAAGCAAGACTCTGCCATCTTCTGCAGCCACTTACTGTCCTTTTGAGAAACAGGTAATGACTTGCTGCTGATCTTTACTAGAAAATGAATGCTTGACAATGGGATACCAGGTTACCAGGAGAAATAAGCTGCCCATAACAGCCTGGGTTCTATCTGACCCACCAAGTCATAAAACTGAGTATTTGCTGCAACAAAAAGAAATAGTAAATATACATTTGGCTCTGAGGAGATCCTGGATGTACAAGCATATCGCATGAAGAAATTCCCCAAACGTCCATGGTTCCTACCCCCACTATAGTGCCTTTGGTCCCCTGGCATATATCTGGCCCCCATTGTTCATTACAAAACTGCCGTTCACCAAAATGGACCCTACCACCAAGTCCCCCTCTTCATGGTCAAGGTTCAAGTACAGTCTCGTTAATGCACACTTAAAGGGAAAAACTGTTTCATCTCAATCTTTAGTTCATTGAGTGAGATAAGGGCTAAGATTTAAAATATATAGGAGAATTTTACAACTTAATAACAAACTTCACAAATAAGCCAATTTCTAAAATGGGCAAAGTACTTAAACACTTTTTCCAAAACATAAAAGTGGCTATCAGATATAAGAAAAGGAGCTCAGCATCATAAATCATCAGTGAAATGCAGAGTTTAAACACAAAAATATAAGTTTTGATGATTTGGAGAAAGTAGAATCCCTGTACGATGTTGGTGCAAATGTAAGATGGTACAAATACTTAGAATAAAGGTTCTTCAGAAATTAAAAGTAGAACTACCCACCATGTTATCTAACAATCCCACTTCTATTTATATATCCAACTGAATTGAAAAAGGACTTTGAAAAGCTGTCTGCATTCCCACAGTCATTTCAGTAGTTAAAGATACAAAAATGTGGTATATAGTTAGGATCTGGACCATCCATTGACTTTGAAAGTGTGTGCAAAATAAATTTCCCTCCTTATAAACTGATTGTTTCAACTCTTAAGTCACTGTGAAAAGCAGCCTCACACAAACAATGGAACTTTATTTGGTCTTAATAAAGAAAAAATTCTGTCATATGTGGCAACTTTCACCCTGAGGACATTGTGTCAAGTAAAATAAGCTTATAGAGGAAGTCTGCTGCCCTGATGCTGCTTACATGCAGTATTTAAAACAGGAAAAATCATAGGAGCGGAGAATAAAATGGTAGTTACTAGGAGCTGGAGGAAGAAGGGGAAATGGAGAGTTTCTCTGCGGGTATAAATTATTAGTTATTGAAGATGAGTACATTCAAGAGACCTTCCACACAACCCAAGGCTTATAGTTAAGAATAGGGTATTATGCACCTGAATAGCTTGTTTGAGAGAGTACATAGCATGTTAAGTGGAGCTTAACAGGAGGAAGGGGAGTGTGAGGTCATGAATTTGTTTTCACTTGGATTGTGATGCTGGTTTCATGGTTGTATGCACATGCCCAATCTCATCAAGTTGTAGACATTAAATATAATGCAGTTTTTTAATATAACAATAATCTTTCAATAAAATTATCAACGTTTTAAAAGATATTAACTTTGGGGTCAGTGAGATAGCTCAGTGGACTAACTGCCTGCTTAGGGAAGTGCAAGGACTGCAGTTCAATCCCCGGCACCACACACCATGCCAGGCCTGCCCCCAGGTAGGCTGAGCGGGCCACAGAGTCTGGGCATGGTGGCATATGCCTATAATCCCAGCTCTGGGAAGGCTGAAAGCAGGAGGATAACCATGCATTTGAGCTGTGTACTTAGATCCTCTACTGACCAAATATATTTTTTTAAAAAAGATAGAAACCTACTAATAATATAGAATCTGTGCAGCTAGAGGGAAAAAAAATAATTAGGAGCAAATACTTTTAGCAAGGGCATAAAACTAAGCACTAAAAATAATAATCCAGAAGGAAATTTTTTGAAGATATTATTATAAGATTTTAGTTTTCTTATGATCAAAAACCATCACTAGGTAACTGAACACATAGTCATTTCTTTGTGCAATCTTAGTGTGGTTTAGATTACAGAAAAGGACAACATACTGGGTAGCAAACTATTTAAAATTCATCTCTGAGGAAAGCTAAATCTTCCAACAGTCCTTTCAAATTTCTTTTTGATAATAAAGCATTCACATTTGAAGACATTTGAACTATTTTGTTTCAGTATTCTGCAAATGTTTTCTCCCCTGTTTAGATAGTGAGCTCTATTAAGAGACAAGTAAAGTAAGGGTAAGTTTAAGGGCCTAAAAGTTATGTAAAGTTCAGCAATTTTGTAATAAGTTCTTTAAGTGGTAGTGATATATTGATAGATTTGTTTCCAAGCACACATCTGGAGGCCATTTCTAAGGATTAGGACAAGATGTCATACATTGTATATATTTTTAATACACTGTAAGCTAGTATAACATCAACATTCTATGCTGTCCTGTGGTCATATAATTCATGTTCCAATGTAAATGATATGATTGATGGACTAATAGACTGATTTTATTTATTTATTTGTTTGTTTATTTATTTATTTATCTTGGCACCAGGACTCAAACTCAGCACCTGTGCTTGCCAGGCAGATGCTTGTGGCACTGAGCTATCTCCACCCTTGCTTGTCTAATATAAATTGAAGAATTTCCTTATCTTTGTGAGAAAGCTCAATATTCTAGATCATTTTGTGCAGCGAGAAATGATTTCCTGAGCCTGGGTAATGAGAAAGAACAGAGATTTCTTGCAGCCCGTGGGGTGGGATGTCCTCGGCCCAGGCCTGTGAACTTTATGAGGGCCTTTCTGCTACCTCATCCCATGGAAGAGAAAAAAAAGAGAGGAGCCAAAAATAAGAGGCCAAGAAAGGTCTTCATTTGCTCTATAACAGCTCTGTTCCTCTCACAATCTCTAACTCACTCCCACAACAGGGTTACAAGTCATTTCTTGAGTGTTTTGGGGACTAAGTTGCCAACACATGCTCTTTGAAATTCAATTATAGCAGACAATAAATGGCACCCATTATTTTCAGGTGAGTTTCAAATATAATAAAAACTAGGTTAAGAAAGAAGTCACTGGAGGACAAAACATGTTTTATTCTTAAATTAAATCATAGAAAGTGACATACAGTGTGTGCTTAGGGAGAGCTGATTTATAGACTTAGTCCTAAAAATCAGAAAAAGCTAGAACACTCCTAAGCTTTCACTACCTGAATTTGACTCCCTTTGCATTTAACATGGTCAAATTAGGAAGAAAATGCTTCTGGCTATGGTTAGGGTGGCTCCCCAAAATGAAAGCAGAAGTGAGCTTATCTACACATTTCCCAAATTTCTAACAAGTACATCATTTCCACTGTCCTCTTTTCAGCTCTGTGCAAAGTGATTGAAAGATTTTAAAAAAAAAAGTAATAATAAAACTTGGGCTACTTAAGAAAAGTCTCTCCTCCCAACTCAAGTGAAGAAGGATGGGTCTGTCCCAAAACTTCTGGCTTTTCACTCTCTGTACTCTGTGTTAATTGCATGACAGGTCAGAGATAAGACTGTTTTAGAGAAAGCAAATGCAGTAACCACCTGGCACTTCCAGCTTCAGCCTTCATTGGATTTAGCCTCAATGCCAACGGTTCCTGTACGGACAGACTTAGGCCAAGCTTTGGTTACAGATGATGCATAGCTAATCGTTCAAAATGTTGATGGAAAACAATATTTTGAAACATACAAAATGATGCAATGTGCATGCCCTGTTGCTGTTTCACCATCTCTGGAGCCTTGACCAGGGTGACTCATCAGCTAGGGTAACAAGGCGTGTAGAAGGAAAGTCATCTGGAGAGGTCTTCCTGTGTATGTCTGGTGATTCATTCCAGGAGGTGAAATCTGTCAGAGGGGACCTCTGCTGCGCTGCTGCCAAAACGCCTACACACCGGCTCCCCGCGTCCTGGGGATCATTCGCAGCCTGAAGATCTCAGTGTAGTTGGACTGCTTATGTGAAGGCTTCGAAATAAGTAGCCCAAGAGAGCTAGGGGAAGCTGTTCAGTCTTTTCTGACCTATCTCCAAGAGTTAAGCACTTTATTCCAAAGCAATGTTCTTTACAAGTCACAAAAAGGGCCCAGATTTCAGGCCTACAGACATAAGCTCCCAAATCTTAAAAGGAATATCAGGATTTTCTGACTTATTTTCAAATCTGTGTACTCATCTCTCCTTCCTGGGACAAAATACCAACACCCAAAATGAAGGAAGGAAAGGATTATTTAGCTCACAGTTAGTGGAGGTTTGAATCCATATTCAGCTGGCTCCATGATAGAGTGGCATGTGGCAGAGAGCAATCTTTCATGGCAGTGGCAAAGAGCAGAAACAGAAGAATGGCAACAGCAGCAGTGGCTACAGAGAGGAAGTCTGCCTCCCTTAAATTGCATTCAGGCTATGTGTCCCATCCTGGGTGTAGTACTCACACCCATAATCCCAGTGGATCAGGAGTGAATTGCAAACTTTAGAAGTCTGCCCCATGACTGCATGAGGCTTTGGAGGGGACAAGTACACACAAACACAAACACTGTTAATGTTTGTCTCTTAACTATGTGAAACTGAGCAGAATAATGCTAGCCTTATTATAACCTCCAAGACAAGTCTATAAAACTTGTTTGTATTCTATGCAAACTGTGTCCAGTACAGAATTTGAACACAATAAATCTAAAGTTACTTGATGAAACAAAATGACAAGATATTCAAACAGTAAGATGCCTAAATATCCCCATAAAGTTTTCTAAAAACATGGAAATGTCCTATATGGCAAATATAGTTTTTCACTAATAATTCTTCCTATAGAAGATTAAATGCAAATGGCAAATTTTTCCAATCCCAAAGACTTTATAATCCAAAAGAATCAAGTTCAAAATTTAGAAAAAAAATTGCCTTTGTTATTAGAAGTTCAAAGAAATATATTCTTCCCTAATTTTTGTTTCTTCTCAGTTTAAGCTTAAAAAATATTAAATAATTGGATGGATTTTCTTTTCAATAGGTTCAGGCTGAGAAATCTTTCACTCAAATTGACATAAGAATCTATTAAGTTCCAAAAGTTATATTACTTTAGTCTTGGGTCTTGAATGGCCTTTGGAAAAATTTTACAGGTTCAGAAACATTAATGGATATGACTTCACGGGGCTCTATTCACATGAGGATTTTATTTAATTGCAATAGATTAGATCCCTGAAGAGATGGCTAGCAGAACTCAAGCACTGGGAAGGGTCCAGAAGCCACTTCCCATGCTCCTATGCACGGGCCAACTCACTGTCAGGCTTGAATGACCAAGATATGTGAAATGAATCTAAGTTTCCAGAAAGCTTAAAGTAGAGTTTCTAAGGCACAATTCCAATGTATCTGTGATCCTTAGTGAGACTAAGTTGTCTCACCCACTATATCATTTAAAATTGTGAGGTTAAAGAATTGTCCATATGAAATGCACGTACCCAAGCTGTTGAAATGTCCTAGGTGCCTGTCGATGGATGAATGGATACAAAAGTATGGTATGTGTACACAATAAAATATTATAGAGTCCTAAGGAATGAAATTAGGTCATGTGCAGAAACATAGAACTAGATATCACCATGTGAAGTGAAATAAGCCAGACTCAGGCAGTTCCTGCATGTTTTCTCTTACCTGAGAAAATAAATAAATAAGTAAATGAATAAATCACTGATGACAGGAAATTATGAGGTAGACTTTTGGAGATGGGAAAGGCATCAGAAGAAAGAAGAAGTGGGAAAGAGTAATGGTTGTAAAACAATCAAGATTTGTTAAATGTATATGCTGTTTTATTAAAATGAATCTCCCCATTCTATATTAACAAGAAATACCAATTTAAAGATTAGCCAGAATAACCACATCAGTATGATTTCTATTACCTTTTATTGGCCAAGAGTCTAAGCCAGCTATCCAGGAATACCCGTAAAGAAGGAACTGCTACAAACTAGCTGTAAATTATGTTAGTCTCTCCCTAATGGAGATGATCATTACAATGTCCCTAGATTCATCAGACTTAGAAAACAAAGCACGCCGAATCTTCTATACCTGGCCAAAAAACAATTATTGTTAATACCCAGTACTTAAAGGTGACAATGATGAAAAAACTCTATGTCACTCAATAAAGAAGGACAGATGATGAGAAGTACTACTTTCAGTTCTTACCAAAATATCACTAATCCGTGCTAATGGTTCATGACCAAATTTATAGTAAGAAAAAATTAACCATTATGAAATTGTTTCTGCTATTATATTTACCCTCTACCAGTGTTGACAAACTTATGGCATGTTTGTTGCTGCTGGTTGTTCTCATTGAAAGCTCTGAGAGTTTCACTGCCACTGCCGGGTAGCAATGCATCCGTGTCTCAACGGGTGGCACTGCGAACTTAACAGTGCCATGTGCTTAATAGGGAATTGTGGCTGATAAAAAGATGTACAACTCTTTCATTATGTTTTTCCTTATTTCCTTATGTAAAAATCTGATTCCTTATTTGAAAATGTGGTCTTTCTAGAAGTCATTAAGACGTAAGTTAAGATGAGAGCACAGTGAAATCACTAAGTGACTGTTACTTTTATAAAAAGTGACAGGACATAAGAGAGGCAGGAAGAAAGGCACATGAAGAGTGAAGCCTTTGTAAGCCAAAGATAGCGAAGGATTGGCCACTATTGCTAGAAACGAAAAAGGAGACATGAGACAGATTTTCCCTTTTCATCCCCACGAGGAGCCAATCCTGCAAAGATTCTGATACCAGACACTGACCTCAGGCTTGTGAAGCAATACATTCCTGTCATTTTAACCCCTGAGTGTGCTGTTTGGTAGAACAGCTTTAGAATAATTATAAACATATAATCATTATATACATGTAATCATTATATAAACATATAATCTGCCTCTATTTTTGATTCGTGACTGCTGATGGGTGCTAAGCCTCACCCTTCTCATTTCCTTTCTGCTCTGTATCTGGGAAAGCTGATGGTGGTGTGCAGGTGTTCCTGTTGTTACCAATGGGAATTTCAATCTACCTCTGAAAATCCTTTGTAAATTCCACTGGGCTGGAAAAGTTGATTGTGTCCCCTTTGTCCTCCTTATACAAATAGACCAATTATCAAAAAAGGTGTCACAATACTATATGACATGCAATGCTTTCTATTTCTATATGCCATATGGCACGCAATACATTTCCATGTACTACATGACAGGCAATATATTACTCCAGAGTGCTCTTGTAGGGTCTGTCTGAAGTCAGTGTCAGCTAAGATCTGCTCTTGCTGAGCTGCACTCCTCACCAGGTCCTCACCCCCACCCCTGTGCTCTTCTCCTCTAAGACTGTTCTCTAATTAAATAAGCAACTACCCATCGCAGGCTCTGCTAGGAAACAAACTTAATGTTTTGCGTAAATCCGATTTTCAGGTCTCTCTAGTTAAGTAAGTATGAGGTAGATTATAAAAAGAACATGAGAAAATATAACACAAAAATTGTTCCTACCACTTCTGGATCAAGAAAATGTTCAAAAAGTACGATACGCCTGACCCAAGGTATTAGATGACAATGATAAAAGTGTGTGCACAGCATAGTGATGTTCGTAATGGGCTGGACTAAGATGCCAGAAAAACAGAGTTTACTTAATTCACTATCAATTTGGAGTTTGACTTCTGTTCTTCAAAGAGCTAGGCTTGGGCTGAATTTTTTAAATTGTCATCACTCACCGCTGATGAAGGACAAAAAAAAATCATACTCCTGAAAAATGTGGGAGCTTATGGCACAGGATGCGACTAAGAGCCAAATGCTGAATGAAACTAAACATGAGGTGTTCTCCAGCATGGCACCCACTAGGGTATTTTGTACTTTGATCAGGACTTGATCAATTTTTGATCAATTTCTTTGGAATTGTTATTCTGTACTTATTCATGAAACTTATTTTCAAAACTAGTAAATCTTCATCTCTGTAAGTAAGCCAATTATCCAGAAAAATGCTTTGTATTTGGCCAAACCAAACTTATAAAAAAACTTTTAAAGCTTCTATAAGAAAACTTATAAAACATGCACTCAATGACCAGAGTAACTGCAAGAAATCAACCATTAAAGCCAAGTCAAGCCATATAGTTATATGTAGAAGATGGGCAAGGCAATGATTCTGAGAATCTTCAGAAGACTTTTTAATCTAGCAGTTAATTGGAAAGATTCTTACCCTGACTAACTATATATACTGATACCTGTGAACTAAGCTACTGCACTGCAGATGGTAATCACTAATAGTAGTTTCATGCTTGGAGTGCCTGTCATTCTGGTCTTCTGAATATGGGCTGCTTGTCATGACATGCCAGTTGCTGCTGTGGTGTCTCTCGGGTAGATGGTTATTCAAAAAGAAGGGGGTGATGAATGAAAGCAAGAGACAGGAAAAGGAATATTGTGGGACTGTCCTGCTTCAAGGTTGTATATGGTGAGATTTTTGGACTTATTTTTAAACATAAGAAGTATATAATTCTTTATGCTATTTTTAAAATATATTATAATTTTTAAATGTTTTTATCATATTCTGTAGGGACTTAAAGTTCAACATATCAATAACTGATGAAAAATATGTGTTCCATATTATGCCTAAGATGTTTGATATGCAGACAGATAGTGAGGTTAAGCTTAATAGCCTAAGTTGTGTGGTAATAACAATAAGCTTGTCTTCTGGACGGTTAACAACCTAAGTTTGCAGACCAAAATTAGAGAAAAAGGAGGGCTGCAAGGAAAGTCAACATTTTGGCCCTAGCCTTCCAAGGTCAATTAAGACTCAGGACATATGAGAACTTGTACGGTAATGTCATGTAACTCAGTAGTGTCCCAAATTTTCTGATCAATGAGGTTATGGGGCCAAAGAGGAAAGTGATGAATGACGTAGAGTGTGCCTAAGGAGAGTCACATGGAGAGAAACGTTTTCTCAGGCTTTTATGTTGAGCACATTGGCCAAGCAATGGCCATGATTCATCCACATCCCTGACACTGACAAAGCTTCTACAATCTGAGGTACAGGATCTCAGGATAAATCCTGAGGGGATTTCACTGACCTTATCAGACCCAAAAGCTACAACTCTTGTTGCATAGGTCCTGCTTTACCTTGGTCTTAACCATCCAGAAGAAAAGTATAAAAATGAAATATAAGAAGTAAAGCCATGCTGTTATGTTGAGCTGTAGGGGGGACTCAGGCCCACAATTTCTGACATTGCCAGTGAAGCAGAAGACCCAATACTATTATCGGCTACTGGACTCTTTTAGAATATTTTGCTGAGTTTACACACCTATAATATTCAAATAATGGAACTTAACAAAAAACCGTATACAGATGAATGTCCATTTTGTATCTGTATTCAAAGCGGTTAGGATACATATATAGTTACATTCTCTTAATGAATAGAGTGATTGGTTCTAATGGTGTTTGTAAATAGGATATCATGTCCGCATCTTGTACAGCAATTAATCACTAGGAAGAATGTATTCAATGTGTTAATTATTGAAACTGTCCTACCAATTTTATTTGAAACAGTCTCATTGCTATTTGTTTACCAATGAAATTATGGGGAAAAAAAAAGAATAGTGTTCTCAAAAACAAACAAACAAAAAAGCCAAGAAGGCTGCCTGCGTAACCTGAGAACACCACAAGATGGCGCACCAGTGCAACGTTATAGGGATGGAAAGGCCTGCCAGAAAAGCCGAAAGAAACCCTGCAAATATAATTACGCAGTGTAACACAGCAAAATGCATTTCCCTGAATGTGGTGTTTCTAATTGACGAGATTATGCAGGTTCTTATGTATCATTATCATAAGTAGACCCCTGGTTAAGAAGTTCTGGACAGTTTAGTAAAGACAACTGATAGGAAGTATGAGCTCTTCAAGGAAGGGCCGGTGCACACTTGGGTTTCTTGGCCAGACTTACTGCCTGCAAAGCCAGAGAGACAGAGAAAAACTCTGCTTGGAAATACTGTCATGAAGTTCTGAGCATGAAAGACACTGACATTTATAACTCAGTGTGTTGCAGTCTTATCTCTTTACAGATTATCTGCAAAGAAGGAAAGACTAGGAGGACGTTGGTCCTGACAATGAAAAATGGGTGTTCAAAAGCAAGGAGTAGCACCTCATAAGCACTGAAGGCAAGAAAGACTGGTTATAATAGCAATACCCTTTTAAATGGTACAGTTATATATATTATTGGCAATACAAGTTTTCAGAAATTTCTCAACAAAAAGAAGCCATCTAAAAACACTGAGGAAGGAAACACTAAAATGAGCTGCTGAAGGTGCTGGAGAGAACAGAAGAGAGCAGTTCACTGGCCCCAGGGAAGCTAGTTTTAGGGCTCATTAAGGGACACTGGTGACAGGAGATGTGTGGCTCTGCAAAGCAAAACAGAGAAGTGTACATCTGGAGGTGCTTTACTACTGTCAGGTCCTAGTGATTAGCCCGGACAGCAGCCATATATATGTGTGTAATTTTAAAATCCAAGCTGATTTGACAAAAAGTCTATCAAATGACATCAGAAAGATGTTTATGGCCTAAAATGCCAGTTGTTAAAGAAATTCAAAAGAAAGACTTTCTAAAACTTCTCAGCCTAAATTTTTAGAAAATGTCCCTGGAGTCAGAGTGAGAAGGGAGAAGGTAACAGAACCATTCATGCCATCCGCACACTTGGTCTTCATCCTGCCAGGTTGCAGAAACTACAACAAAAACTATCTAGAAAATGGTAACTAAAATTATCCAGTGTTTCTTTTAAGCAATGTATTTAGATGGTTTTGATTTTTAACCAGTAAATGGTTTTGATCTTTAGCTTAGAAAACTTCTGAAAAGAATAAATAAGGGAACTCATTCTCAGAATACTAAATTAGGAAGCTTTGCTTTCAATTTGAAGTAGACTTCAGCTTGTGACATTTCAATCACCATCCGTAAAACTCTTGGTATTTATGGGATTTCTATTTGTGGTTTAAATATACATGATGAATAAAATTTGTCTGTAGGCATGCTGATGACAGTAATCCCTAGCTATTGTCAAGCTGTGGTGTTCAAAGTATACTGCATCATGCTGGCTATAAAAGTAGCTTGGATTTTAAAATAGGGTGCACGTGTTGGTAGCTGCTGTCTGGGCTAATCTCTAGTACCTGATGGCAATAAGAGCACCTCCAGACAGGCACTGCTCTGTCTTTGCAGAGCCGCGCATCTCCTGTCACCAGTGTCTCTTAATGAGCCTCAAAACCAGCTTCCCTAGGGCCAGGGAACTGTTCTCTTCTGATCTCCCCAGAGGACAGGTTTACATTTGCTACTATAGCAACCACCACTGCCTGCTTTCTGACTTTTTAAGTTTAGTCATCCTGACGCTTTTGAAAACATATTCTAGACCTCCCCAGTACCTAACAGATTAAAGAGGTTGGCTTTGTCCATTATAAATCTGGATTCTAACTAAAACCTGGATTTTAGTTGGTTTCTTTATGTGTGTGTATGTGTATATTATAGTCACTTCCTGAGAAATGCAGGTATGACTTGGGTCTAGTAAGTTGTTCCATATTTAAACATGTCATCATTTCTCTCTCTCTCTCTCTCTCTCTCTCTCTCTCTCTCTCTCTCTCTCTCTGCTTCCCTCCCTTCCTCTCACCAAAGGATGGCTGAAGTGTTTTACCAAAGTTACATCCCAACACTTTATTATTTATTTTAAGACAGTTGCTTACTTAATTGCCCAGGTAGGCCTCAAATTTGCAATTCTCCTGCCTCAGCCTCTGGAGTATAATGAAGTATAATTTCTGGAGTAGCCAGAAATATAGATGTACTACTATGCCTGGCCAGATGTTGCCATTTTTACAATAATAAGAAAACATGGAATCTAAATGTGCCTCTAGGTCAATAAAAGAAACTTTAGCTTTTTATTTAAATCATTTATTTATGTATTTAGGACAGGGTCTTGCTACACAGCTCAGACGTCTAGTGATCCTTCTGTCCCAGGCTTCCCAGTGCTGGGGTTATAGGTGAGTGCCACTATACCCAGTTTAGGTGGTCAGCACGGCATGTGGTACAGGGGATTGAACGCCAGTCTTTGCACTTGCCAGGCAGGTGCTTAGACCACTGAGCTATCTCCCTAGCCCGGAAACTTTAGATTTTGTCAGGCAAAAATTTTCACAAAGTGAAATGAGAAAAGTCATGCATTAAAGTGTGAAAGTTCTGTTTTAATAGTTGGATTTTATAAAGGGTGTTGGAGGGCTTCTTGAGCAAATTGTCATTTTACATAAGTTTTGGTGGTTTACCTCCTAAACTTCAGTTTATGCATCTGTAAGAAAGAGGTGGCCATTCACAGGAACTGAGGTTTTGAGGTTATAACATATGTAAAGTGATTATTGCAGTGAATCTGCATAAGATTTTCTTTGGCAAAGCCAACCTGAAGAACTCATTGTCTATATATGAAGGTAGTCAGTATGTTAGATAGGAAAGTCTGAACCATATGATAGATGCTTAATACTCTACTGGAAAAACCCAGCAGCCCCATTGAAATCTACACCTCAGTACCCTTTTTTTAAGGATCTGTTCAAAACTTTCTAACTTCTGGCTCTCAGGCCTCACTTCCTCTCCCTCACTGAGGATCCAACATTGCCTCTTTCCTCTTCTCCTGTCAAATAAAAAGAAATCCTCACACATTCTTAAATGAGATTTGTAGACTTGAAATATTAAAGAACCAAGGTCTGATTCTCACTGTTCCCCTCTCCTTTATTTTCCTTCTTTAAAAAGCTATGATTTGGGGCTGGGGAAGGTAGCTCAGCAGCACAGAGCCTGTCTGGCGAGTGTGAGGCCTTGAGTTTGATTCCCAGCACCGATAAAATAAAAGTAGCTTTTAGTAAAATATTACTTATTTTTAATTGTGAAAATGTGGGCTTATGTTCCAGAACAAAAGAAGAGTATGTGAAAGGCATCTGCCTCTGATGTTTTGTTTTCACATCCAACTCATGTTGCTTTCCTGCTTGGAGCTCCCCCAGCTGGCTCCCACCATCCCTGCACTGATTGCATTCATGAATATGAATGAATTCTGCGAACACTTATGAAGTCTGTTTAGCATCAGGTTCTCTCAGCTTTCTGTGTGATGTGCTCCCGATTCTTATCATCTTCCCTCTACAGTTCTAGTGATGAATGGACAGTCTTCCATTTGTCTCTAGTTTAAATCTCTACTCCAGAGATCAAAAAGCAAGAGCCCTTCTTTTCTAGTTGATGTTAAATCAGTACGGAGCCTGGCCTGTGAACTTGCAAATGACATGGCAAGAGATTTAGAGTTAGTTTTCTACACATAATTCCAGGCACCATGATATCCTGAATTATTTAGGATAAAGCTAGAAAACTGGTAAGACAATGTCATCTTATCTGTGGTCAGGAGAGGGTTACAACTATAAAAAGCCTTCCAGAAGTGCCAAGTATTCACTTAGAAGAATAAGATTTGAAGATATAATTACCACTTCCTGGGCTCTTCATGAGGTCTGCCATAGAAATATTAGCAATACTTAAAATACTCACAAAAAGGCCGTCAATGCTGCCTGGCCTACGTAAAAGAGCTTCAAGATTCTTTCCCTGGAGCTCTACAATTTATTGAAATTAATTCTTCCACTTTGTTAGTTTTAAATCAGAGTAAGGGAAAATGTATCAAAACAGAGAAAGTTTCTCAAAGTGATACTAGAATACTAAAACCAGAAAATTGAGAAATTACGTCTTTAAAGCATCAGGTATTTAAAAGATACTATAATAAATCTGAAATGTAATTATAGCCTTATGCACATTTTTTCCTCCAGGAAGGGATGGGATTAAGTGACTTCTATAATTTGTATTACTATGTGAGTGATTCATTATTGAAATCTTGAAAAAAAGTGGCAATAGAATTAAAAATAATGTTTAAATATGTCTTTATGACAGTGGACAATAATCTACATGATTCCCCTGAGCAAAATCTTTAAAGGTAAATAACCTAATTTTCTGGAGTATTAGCTAACTTGCATTCTTGGGTTAGCACCTTTGAAACTCAGGAAGAGTTAGAAGTAAACATAGAAATTTTATAAGAAAGAAAATAGTGTCCCTATTTTTGTACCTTTATAGTTGGAATGGGTTAGAGACTCTGACCTATTGGAATGATATCCTGAAATCTAATCAAGATATATAAACAGGAGTTTCTTTAGATGAAATCTAAAGAGCTGGCCTGGATCCAGGCTGGTCTTGAACTCACAGTGCTCCTCCCATCTCAGCCTGCCAAGTGCTGGAATTATAGGCTTGCACCACATTCGGCTTTAAATAAAATCTTACATTTTATATTTAGTATTAAAATTTAACAGATCTTTAAGCTACTATATTTTGGAATTCTACTTAGGTGGATCAATATAACTACATGAGCCTTAAAAAGAAGAGGTAGACCTTTGCCTCAGAAAGAAACACTGGGGAAGCATAAAACGGCAGAACAAGCTCTGCTACTCCTGGTTCTCCTGCTAGGCCACAGTTCAGTGATCCTAGAAGCTGAGACCTCAGTCTTACGTTCTTACAAGCAGCAATTTCCTTAGCAACCTCCATGAGCCTGGAAGCAAATTCCTCCCATTGCCTCTTGTCAGGAGCAAAGCCTTTCAAAGACTGGCATTGGGCTGCATGGGTCCCACAGCAGAGAAACTGCTATAGTGTCGCGGGTTTCTAACTTACAGAATTGGATAATAGATTTTTGTTATTTCAATTGTGCCAAAAGAAAACTAACACATTGCTTGAGTTTAAGCAGGCATTTTGGAATTCAATGCTGGAGGCTCTCAAGAGCGTTACTCAGTCTGAACTTTTTCCGTCTAGGACAAAGCCAAGCAAATCTGCTTTTATAATTCTACATCTTGGGAAGGTTGAGGTGAGGCAGTTTTGTTTCTATGACCTTCTATAAATTTCCATCATGGTTTAGGTGTACACTCTGCCAGTTCCCTCCTTTTTTGATGCTTATTTAAATAAACCATCTAAAAACTTTCATGTCATTCAGCTTTAAAATTCTTGTGCTTTTCAAAAAAGTATTTCATTCATTTGTAAAACCATAACCTTTGTATTATCTCAAAGTTCTGAAGGAAGCGAAGATAAAAGACCCAAAACTGCTTTCTTTGAACTCACTTCAGTCTCAAGAACAAAATCAAGCTTGGAGTTATTATGGGTTCTTTTTTGAATCACAGTAGCAGTCCTAACCTAGGTGAAGGACATCTTACAGGCTCTTGATTCACTCTCATATTGTTAGTTCAGTAGTATCTGCATGGGCATCAGTTTTGCAGCTTTAGTAAGATATTTAAATGACAATGAAGGGGTGAGGCAATTACCTTTTTCTGGAAATAACTATTATATTCATGCCTAACTATCATATCATGTCAAATTAATAGAGCTGGCCTGATAGCTCAGTGGACTAAAGTGCCTGCTTAGGCAGAGCAGCTGGCCAGGATTTGATCCCCAGCGAGCCATACAGTGCTGGCCCTAGCCCCACCCCCAGGGGTGCTGAGAGGGTGATTGACCCTGGGCGTGGTGGCTTGTGCCTGTAATCCCAGTGCTTGGGAGGCTGAATACAGGAGTATCACTGTGTCTGATCTATGTAGTAAGACCCTGTAGACTCTGTAGACCCTGTTTTAAATACATTAAAAAAAAAAAAAAGAAAAGAAAAAAATTAACACAGACCTCTCTTCAAACCATGCCCCTGAAAAAAAGCAGCCAAAGTAGGGAACAGAATGGTGAGCACTTTCTTTATCACTCATAGTGTTTCAGATTAGAGACAATGCTGCTTGCTGTCTTAGGTACTTTCTTTCATTGCTGAGACAAAGGGAAAAACTCTAACATCTGAGGTTAAGGAGGGAAAAGTTTATTTAGCTTATACTGTGTAGAGGTGTGATTCTTTAATCAGACTGGCTCCAAGGCAGGATGACTTGGCAGAGAGACAATGAGGAAGACAACCAGTTCATGCCGAGCAGAAGACAGCCAAAGTGAGCAAGACAGGGGAAAGGCAAACCTCTTTCTGTCCCTTATAGTCTATCCAGGCTACTGGAGGATGAAGGTGGTGCAAAGCCAATCAGTGGATTGATTTAGTGATCACCCACCCTTAGCTTTGCACCACGTCAATCACATTAGCAAAGGTTCGTCATGACAATGCTTGTGAGATTCCAACAAATGCCTGCTGAACCATCCCCCTACTTCAGTGGTTTCTTGGTTTTTATCAGCACCTTGTCCCGTGTGGGTGATCCTGGTTGTATGGAGTCTCCCCTGCTTAGGTGACTCAGCCCAAGCTACAGAGCCCAGGCTCCTTCAGTTGGATTCCATTTGGCAGCTACTGAATGTAGAGATCAACAGTAGGATATTCTGCACTTATTTTCCCTCTTGTTAATGCTGAAGCAGCAGGAGAATTAAACTTTTAATCAAACTGTTATCAGTTTGTTCTTTCTCTAGGTCTTGGAATTTATATTCCATCATTTTAGATTGCATTGGAAACTCTTATTTATCAGCAACTTACTTCAAAGCTTAATGCTACTTCACAATGAGCATATTTTGGTAACTACGTAGGCATCAGAAGCTGATTTTTATCAACTTTTAAAAAACAAATACCTAAATTACACCT
>NW_004524673.1:179852-181214 GCF_000260255.1 Octodon degus
TAGCTTCACTGAAGGAATTGGTGAATATCCCTGATTTTCCTTTACTTTTATGAAGTTTATAACACCAATATGATGGCTAATTATATGTGTTGCCTTGGTTGGGTTAAAGGATTTCCAGATACTTTGTAAAATATTTTTGAGTGTATCTGTGAGAATGACTCTTTAAGAAGACAGCATTTGAATCTGGAATGGAGTAAAACAGATGGCCTTCTGTAATGTGGGAGGAAGTCATCCACATCCATCTTAAGTGGAACAAAAGATGGAGAGGGTGAGCTCTCTCTGCTTGAGCCCAGACACCCATTTTCTCCCAACATCTTGCCAGCTCCTGTTTTTTGGGGTCCTGAAAATCAGCTTGACACTCAGCTCTAGGGTGTTGGGCTTGGACTAAATCACAGCATCTGCTTTACCGACTCCCCAGCTTGAAGACTGCAGTTTGCAGGCTTCTTGGTCTTCATAACTTCGTGAGCCAATTCCAATGATAAATCTCTTCATATTGGTTTACTTCTCTGAAAAATGAGTAAACTACTTCTTTTTAATCCACTGCTTGGTTGATGTGGGTTGTTTCCAACATTTAGTTATGACAATTTCAGTGCTATAAACATGTACACGTATACCACTGTGATATGTTTTTTAATTCTTCTTGAAAAATACCCAAATGAGAAATAGCTGGGTCAAATGGGACATCTAATACTAATTTCTTGAGAAATCTCTACAGCAATTTGCACAGTGGTTGTGCCAGTCGACACTTCCAATATCAGTGGAGACAGGTTATTTTTGCTCACAGTGACACCAGCACTTTTAATCGGTTGATTTCTTTATCATAGCTATTGTTTCTAGAGATGGACTCTCAGTGTTGTTTTAATTTCCATTTCTAAAGTGATCAGTGATGTTAAATATGCTTTTCAAATATTTATTAGTTATTTGTGTTTCTATATCTGAGAAGTGTGTATTTTCTTCAGATGCCCATTTTTGGATTGGATCTTTAAATTTAAGAGGTCTGTGGCCAGGAAGATAGCTCAGCAGTCTAAGCACCTGCCTAGCAAGCACAAGGACCCAGGTTCAATCCCTGATACTGAATGTATTGTAGGCCCCGAAACCAGGTGTGGTTACATGGGCCTATAATCCCAGCACTAGGAAGGCTGAGACAGGAGGATCACTATGATTGAGAATCTCAGCTGCATACTGAGACCCTGTACCAATAAATAAATAAATAAATAAAAATTTAAGAGGTCTGGTTTTTTAAAATCTTTATCTGAGGAATAATCATAGCAATCCTTTATCTGAGGAACAGTTGGCAAATGTTATTTTTCCCCCAGTTTGTGGATTGTCTCTTCACTCAGATTAGCAGATATAAATGTGTAA
>NW_004524673.1:181373-208719 GCF_000260255.1 Octodon degus
AGAGCCCTGTTGTTGGTTCTTCATGATAATTCCTGTGAGATCAGGGTTTCATTGATAGTCTGCCTACACCAATGTCTTCAAATGTCTTACCCATTCTTTCTTCCAGCACATTTAAACTTTGTTTTAATACTTAAATCTTAGATCCATTTCAAATTTAGTTTCATGCATGGTAAAAGATAGGACTTCAATTTTAATCTTCAGTATATGCTAAGCCAGTTTTTCCAGAACCATTTATTAAGGAGGCTTTCTTCCAGTGAATGTGTTTGGCACTTTTGTCAAAGATATGATAGCCGAGTATGTCTGGAGTTATTTCTGCATCTTCTAATCTGTTCCACTGATCCTTGGGTCTTTTTTCCCTCCAGAACCATGACATTTTTATCACAGTATAATTTCCATTTAGGGATGGTGATGCCCCCTGCTTGTCTTTGTTATTAAGAATTGCTTTTGCTATTCTAGTTCATTTCTGGTTCCAAATGAGTTTTAGGATTGTTTTCTCTAATTCTGGGAGACATGCTGTTGGTATTTTGATTGGAATTGCATTATATCTGTATAAGTGCTTCAGAAGAACAGCAATTTCTACTATATTGACTCTTCCTACCCAAGAGGAAAGGATAGCTTTCCGCATGCTGAGATCCTCTTTCATCTCCTTTTTCAGAGTGGAAGACTTTTACATCCTTTATAAAGTTAATTCCTATTTATTTTCGTTTTTTTTTTGGATGCCATTGTGAAAGGCATTATTTCCCTAATTTCACTGTCAGTGAATTTTTTTTTTAATAGAACTACAGGAAGGCTACTGAGTATTGAGCATTGTCTTTGGATCCAGCTATGTTCCTGAGTTTGACTATTAAATTCATCAGTCTTTCAAAAGAGGAAATAAGAAAAAGAAAAACTTCTTTGTTATTATTTTGTTTTTTCTTTAAAAGAATCTTACATGTTTATATTGGTAATTTGAACAAATTTAAAGGTAGCATCATGTAATATAGCAACCATTGTTGAATTCCTATCACTTTGTTTAGTGAAATCTTGTTTCACTTCTAATGTTTTTTTCTACCACTATTTTGCATTCTTTAAAAATTAAAAAAATCTAGCAGCCCTTTAACGAAGTTCTTGGAGCCTTCAATGCAGAGTATCACGTCATGTGCAAATAATAATTAACTTTTTCCATTCCTATTGTCATATCTTTTTCTTTTATAATTTCTCTGGTTAAAGTTTTCAGAACTATACTGAATATAATTGGAGACAGCAGACATCCTTGTCTTGTTCCTGACTTTTATGATAGCTTTCAGTTTTTGTTCATTTAGCATGATATTGTTTTTTTTTTTTTGTCACATATAACTTGTATCAGATTGAGACAAAAACTATTAAAATTTTCTGTCAGTTTTTTTATTATAAAATGGGTGCTGGACTTTGTCAAAAGCTTTCACTTCATCTATTGGGATGATTATACAGTTTTTGGCCTTGGCTCTACTAATCTGATGTATTTCATTTATTGATTTATGTATTTTCAACCATTCCTGCACCCCTGGGGTAAATGTGACCTGGCTGTGGAGGGTATATTTAGACTATAGCTATATGTATAAAAATATTCAAAGCATGTATGTGTAGTTCAACTGAAAGTTAAAAATAAAAAAAAAAAAAAACACTTGTCATAGTTATGGAATAGAGTCTTTCAAATATTAAGGGAATTTGTCACCACATGAGAAAGATAAGAAATACCCTTAAAATATCTTTCTATATCTGTATTAGTTAGCTTTTCTGTTGCTAAGGCACAATATTCAACACTCACAGTTTAAGGAGAAATTTGGTTTGACTCATGTTTTCAGAGCATTCAGTCTAGGGTTGGCTGGCTCCAAAGTAGAACTATGGCAGATGGGCATGTCAGAGCAAGGCTGCTTAATTAATGACAGCCAGGGAGCATAACAGGTGAAAAGCATCAGAGAGAAAGGGAGGAGGGACTCCCTTAGATACAACACCCAACATTACGTTTCTATGATCCACCCAGACACATCCAGATGTGCTTCACTAATTCTCTTAGTGGCTTCAATCCAATTTCACAAAATCAAGTTTAACCACACCTTTACCTGTGTCAACTTGATGTACCCTTAATCTTCAAACAATACAATAATGAACAAATAATTCTGCCTAACATGGTACAACTATGCTGAGTACAACTAAAAGTGCCATAATCCCTTCCAGCAGTTCTAGCATTTTTAAAAGTCAGAGTCAATATGCCTTATGAGACTCAAGGGAAATTTTTAGATGTGAAACTCTATAAAAATGAAAATCAAGTCATGTAATCACAAGATACACAAGGTAATAATTCCCATAACAAAATGGACAAACAGGACAAGAAAACATCAGTTCAAAGCAAGGCTAAAATGTAGCAAGAAAGACCTGAAGTCTGGCAATTCTTTTTTTTTTCCCCATAATTTTATTGATAAACAAATAGCAATGAGACAGTTTCAAATCAAATTGGTAGGACAGTTTCAATAATTAACACATTGCATACATTCTTCCTAGTGGTTAATTGTTGTACAAGATGTGGACACGATATCCTATTTACAAAAAAAGGGTATACAGATGAATGTCCATCTTGTATCTGTGTATTCAAAGTGGTTAGGATAGATATATAGTTACATTCTCTTAATGAATAGAGTGATTTGTTCTAATGGTGTTTGTAAGTCTGTTGATTCTTATCTAGAGTCCAGAGCACAGAGCAGTGAGGTGTGAATTGCACAGGGCTTGGATGACCTCACCCTGTGTCTTGGTGGTTGTAGTCCTCAGCCTCTGTTGGGTTGGATTCACTCATGGCCTTAGTTTTTCCTCGGCAAGTATCCATGTTCCTAGCATTTCAAACTTCCTGGTGCCTCCAATGTATCTCTGGCTTAATTCCCACAGCTTTAGTCACTGTCATCTCAGGAGTTCCTTGTTGGGCATTCCAGAACTCCTTTCAAATGAGTGGATGCCTCCTTCACCCGACAACTTTGACAATTTGCATGCTAGTAAAACCAGCATCATGTTAGTGATGACAGGTCTGCTGTCAAGGAAAACAGTAGCCATGGGCCGGGGAGATGGCTTAGTGGAATAAGTGCTTCCCTGGCAAGTGCTAGGGCCTGAGTTCAACCCCTGGTCCTCCCCCTTCCCACGCAAAAAAAAAAAAAACAACCAAACAAAATAAAACAAAACAAAACAAAAAAAACCACAGTAGCTAAGAGCTCCTTGATTATGGTTGAAGGGCTAGATGGCTGAACAAAATGAAATGAATTCTAGGGAGCAGCGTTCGGAGGCCTTTCTCAAGAAGGTATCCAGGATATTCAATTTTCAAATCAAAAGCTTATACTTTTATATCCTTCAGCCTGGAATTTGGATGTCTCATTCATTTCTAAGATGCTATGAAGGTATCTTTCGTGTTTCCATATAAAGTGCCTGCTTTCTTTTTAATGGTGATGATCTCTAGCACACCTCCTTCAGCCCCACCCTCACTTGGTGGTTCCTTTGGGAGACAAAATTTTTTATTTTTAAAAGTTGTTCTTTTTGGAGCTTTGTCCATGAGTCTCACTATAAATTTGCTAAAAGCAGTCAGCAATACTCATGCCACAGGCTCTATTAGGCTACCTTGAAATTTCCTCCAATGGAACCACCAGTCCACACCCCCTCCTCATCTCAGTAGTTTGTGAATTTGTAGGATATGAGCAAAATGCAGACAAATTTTCTGTCAGCATTACCCATGTGCTCTAGTCAAACTGCCAAAGGAGTACTTGATATGACTGAAACCTGAGTATGGCCTTCATCATCTGCATTCCTATCAGCTTCCTGGTCCTCCAAGAATCACCTACAATATGTACTTACAGCAGTCCAAAGTTTCTTTTGCCTGCATCTACAAGCTTCTCCAAACTCTTTCCATAAACCATTTCCACTGGCTTCTGAATCACATAGCAGTCATAGCAAGCCTTCTACTGTTTGTAAGTTTTTCATGTTAATTTTCCTCTCTCTGAGACACAATTCTTGACACTTTTTTTTTGTACCAGGGATCAAACTCAGGACCTTACACTTGCTGGGCAGGAGCTTATGCTGCTGTGTTATCTCCCTGGCCTTTCACACTTACAATTTAAAGCAAGAAAAACAATTTTATTCACACGTGAAGGGGATACAATCAAGGGCAGGCTGGCAGAAACATCATGGTGAAAAGGGATGGGAAGAGATAGTACCTTAGTTCATGGCAGTCAGGAAGCAGAGCACGGTAACAGTATCAAAGAGGAAGGGGAAAGGACCTGATGTGGACCCAAAAGTCAGGCCCCATGATCCATCCAGACACACCCAGTTTTGCTTTACTCACCCCCAGTGGTTCCTGAGCCAGTCAAGTTGACTCGAGCCTTAACCACATTTAGTACAGATTTGCCTAGTATGTGGAAATTCCGCCTGTTTTCTGTAAGACCTCCAATAATTTGTTGTTTTATCAGCATATTAATGTATTATTTTTATTCTTTTCAGATTATCTAGGTCAGTGATGTGCACCAAAAAAAAATGCTACCCACATATGTAAATTCTTTACTATCTACATTGAAAAATGAAAACCAGGTGAGAAAAGTTTAATAATGTATTTTATTAACTCAATAGTCCAAAAATTCTTCAACAGTCTATTAATACTGAGACAGTTTACTTTTAATGTATTTGGTACAGGGTCTCACTACGCAGCTCGGAACTGTGGTGATCCTTCTGTTTTCAGCCTCCCTGGCACTGGGATTATAGGTGTGCATCACTGCGCCTGGACTCAGTCACCAGTTCAATGTGCCCAGGGGCAGGGCCAGCGTGGCATGTGGTGCCAGGGATGGAACCCTGATTCCTGCACTTGCCTAAGCAGGTGTTGAGCTATCTCGCTAGCCCTTACACTTTACATTTTTATAGTATCTTTAAAATCCCGCTTTACGTGTATAGTAATTCCATTAGACTCTAAAATTTCATCAGAAATCCTTGTTTTGATCTTGGTTTAGCCACATGTAGCTAAGGGCTACTGTGTTGGAAAGTACAAATCTCAACAGAGTGATTTTTGTTGCTCTCTGCTTTCTAATTTAAGCTGTAAAGCAAAGCACAATAGACATTATTATTTTCTTGTATAGGTTGTAGGAGATAAACCTTTGATGAGAATGAATAAAATGAAGCCCTTCAGCAATAATAAGTCTACCACATAAAATAGCCTGTTGACAGACTATTCCATTACCTTGATAGTTCTCCTATTTTTTGGACTACTTATTTTTAAAAACTGAGGTCTGCAGAGGGCCTGCCCTGTATACCACGTTGCTTGCATAGAAGTGATGAAAGCTAGGGCTGGGTCTCAATCCAATCGTAATTTATAATTTTTTAATCACTAGGAATAGTACTGAGTGATGACATTTTTCTCAGACTTTTGAACCAAAAGTAAGTTGGCTGATAAAAACCCTGTTTTTCTTCCTAACACGTTTTCCAAAACTGGTTTAATCTAAATCCTGTGGTACTTCACGTTCTATAAAATTTCATCTAATCAGAAGGAGGTGGTGCACATGTGTAATCTAGACCCTCCGGAGACTCAAGCAGGAGTATTGGTCTCTCTCAAAAAACAAAAATTCATCTAAATCAGATGCAGAAACTAAATAGGAACTGTCACATGAAAGTGTATGACTTTTATAGATCATTTTTGTGTACAGAAAAATATGGCAATATAATTTATATTATTTTTTATTTCCCTAATCAAGAAACAGAAAGGGAAAAAACTTTTGAGCTGAACTTCAGTTTTTCAGGAACCAAGAAAGTTTTTAAAGAGGGACTACTTCATTTGCCAACAGTGCATGAACAATATGTCAGTGATAGTCCCCATTCTGCAAACAGGAGTCCACATACGTGGTGGGAATACAAAAGCTCTAACAAAGTTTAACTTTGAAGTAGCTTTACCTCTCCTACAGCACTTTGTTTGTTTGTTTTCCTACTTAGTACAACGTCTACAAGGCCTCACTACACAGACCAGACTCATAGTTATTTTCCCGTTTTCAGCCTCCCGAACGCTGGGATTACAGGTGCCCGCCACCACGCCTACCCTCCATCGCTGTATCAGCGCGCTCCTGGGGTGGGGCCGGCCCGAGCGCTTCCTGGGGTTGCCTAAGCCGGCGCTGTAGTCTGCAGAACTTTCTGGCCGACCCCTGCAGGCGTCCCGGTGCTAACTTTCCAAAATCTAGAGAAGGCTCACAGCTGCACCCCCACAGAAAACATTCCCTACGCTGGTTTCCCACGCTACGGGAGGCAGCCGCAGACGCGGGCTCAGGCGTACGACACTGCGCATGCGCCGAGACCCCGCGAAGGCGTCGCTCACGCGCAGGCGTCGCTGCACGCGCATGCTCAGACAGAGGCCGGCGGCGTTCTAGAAGCGCTGAGGAGGCGAGGTTGCCCTGCCCCGCCCCCGGCCTCGCCGCCGAGCTTCCCTTCAGCGTCTCCTGTGCCGGCCTCCGTTTCCGGGCGGGCTGCAGGCGCCGTTCTTTCTCTCCAGTTGCTCGTTCCGCTGATGCGTTTCTCCATGGCGAGCGTGGCAGGCCAGTGGAGCCGGGCTGTGGGGCTCTGCGTTACAGGTAAAAAGTGCGCAGAGGCGCAGCCCGCGCGCTCCTCAGGGCGGGAGCGCCGCCGGGGGCGCGGCGGCCGCGGCTCCTCGGGTTGCAGAGGTCGCGCCGCGCCGCAGACCCTGCTGAGGGGCCGGCCCCGGGCGCTCGGCGTGAGGGGCGGGAGCCTTGCCGTGGCCTCTGGGTCCTGCCACGCTCGGGGGCGGAGAGGGCTCCTGGCGGGTCTGGCCCGGGACGGAGCGGCACCCGGCCCCGCGGCGCGCGGTCCCTCCCAGGCCCCCGCGGAGAGTCGCCGCCGGCGCCCGGGGTCGCGGAGCGGGCCCTCTCGCAGGTTTTGTGTTTTCTATTTGGGAGCAATAATGGCAAACTATTGTGAGTGGCTTTTTAAATTTTTACCGAGGACGTAAATCTACAGTGAAAACAAAACTGCTGAGAAAAGATTTACCTCTACTTCGAAACTAATGAAAAGGAGCTGCTTATTAAAGGTGCATGGCATTTGACAGTTGCAGTATGATGGCTCGCGCAAGAAATATTTATTAAATGAATGAACTGCTTAGGCTTTTGCATCGCTCATGCTCCGATAAAGATGCTTACTGAGTTTGGTAAACTGTAAAGAAAAGCGGTTTATAGGTAACTAAGCATACAATAAGAGCCAAATAATAAATCAGTTTATTTTCTTTTTTCCAGTCCTTTTATTTGATGTAGCTTTCTGTAGAGGATTTGTACAAGATTTAGATGAATCGTGAGTATTCCTATATTTGAACTATTTTAACTTGGTCCAGTTTAGATACTAGATAAATATTTGCTTGCGAATCTAATCTTTTAATGATATAGATAATAATGACCAGTACTTGTATAATGCTAATTTGGTTTTGGGAGTTGTTCTAGGTGAGTAATAGCCAATCCTTTAGAGATCTAGTGCCAAACTGCAAGTCAGAACACAATTATCAGAGTCCCTGCACTTCAGTTAAATCTTAGAAAAACCAAGTCATTAACATTTTTTGTCTTAAGAGAAAAACACAGTAACACTTAAGCTATAGCCACCAATTTTCTAGGTGATAGGTATAGACTTGGGGAATGCCTCAAAGAGTTTTATTAGTAGTTACAGGATCAGAAACTGGCACAATTTTCCCATACTTTCTCATTTTACTTTATATTTGTCCTTTTTTTTTTTTTTTTTCTTTTTTTTAACCTTAATCATTCAGAGTGGGTACTGGAATTCAGTATTATCTTCATTGTGTCACAGCACTCATCACAAGGCCTTGTGTACAGTAGGTGACGAGTCTTAGCTCCAGACCAAAATCCTATGTCATTCTAGGCAGTAACTGCTTTTTCTGGCCAGGCACCTGAGAGAAAGTGCTCTTTCCATGCCAAATTTTGTGTGCAAGGAGTGCATTGTCTCTGGAGGGACTTGTAGTGGAGGACTCAAGCCTCTCAGGCTAGTCATGTTTATATATGTATTTGTACTCCTAGCTTCATTGCCTCTAAGTGAAAGCTTCTGATTGGGTACTGCCCTAAAGCATATCCCAGACACCTTTGTAAAACCTTACTGAGGTTCTTATCTATGGGTCCTCATAAAGCGACAAAAGCCTTTTTGTTCAGCATGCTTCAGCAGTGAGATGAATTTTCCAGTCTGTTTTCCATCCACCTGACTGGGCTGTTTTTTTTTTTTTTTAATGGGCGAAAATGGACCACTGAAGAGCTGGGACCTCTTTTGTCTCTTGGTTTGCAGTGTTACATTAAGTGAGTAAGGGCTTGTTACTTCCAGTTGAGCTTGTCTTAATTGATCACATAGACATTTGGTCACATGATACAGTCTGTTGAATAGGGTGATCAGGTGAATACAGTGCTGTTTTGGAAGTGATGCTTGGAGAGTGCTTGCAGATTTTTAACAAAACTTTTGGATTCTAAAGAAAGCAACTCTCTTAGTGGCCTGTGAGGTGTATCACTTCAGGTTTCCTGTTTCAGAGTGTCCTAACTTATTAGGAGGAGAAAGGGGTTCTGTTCCTAATAGTTATTTTCTTCAGTGAATGCTCACCAGAAAGGCTTCTATGCTGGGAACATTGCCAACAACATGCCATACTTGTTAGCTAAATGTGAGAGTTGAATTGCTTTTAAGATATCTTAATGGGTAGGATAAAACTTACATAGGTCACTAAGTAAACATTTTACGTAAAAATTTATTGAAAAAATTTCTTCCATGGTCCTATTTTTTAATCAATTTATTATCTGTATGAGTACTACACATTTAGAAAATAGACATAAACATAAAATCAGAGAGTCGATTTTTTTTTTTTTTTTTTTAGGTTTAAAGATAATCGAAAAGATGACATTTGGCTTGTAGATGTGAGTATGTACATTTTACTTATCAAATAACTGTCTCTCCTATTTTATGTATTTTTCTATTCTCTTCCACACAGAGTAGACAATGTATAATTAGTGGTTATGTATCTACTGTTCTTTTGTCAGATATTTGTTTGAGTTTTTGTGTTAAAGGGAATTAGTTTTAAGATGTCTGACAAGAAATTTTTGATGAAATTTTGTGGTAGGGACATTAAGAAGGGAAACTGCAATACCTTTAATGAGGGATTTGTGGATTATGTTTTAGGAATATTATTATGACATGAATTGTAGAATTCTCTCATTCTTTCATATTTCCAAGAGGTTCATTACATTTTTATCATTAGTGGTTATAGTCACCCTTTCATTGTAATAGTGAATAAAATTAAAGTTTAATTACTCTTTTCTCAGTTTCAGGTTTGGAATATATTTCAACTTTATGATATTAGGAGTTTAATATACTTCATCAAAAAGTAGAGTGGCGGCAAAAGAAGTGGCATAAGAATGGAAGTTGTTGATTAGTAAATAGCCAATGAAGCATAACAGCTCACTATTTAGTTCTTCCTCCTTTTGTGTATCTTTGAACATTTCCATAGCATAAAGTTGAAAATAAGTCTTATTTCATGGAAGTATAATGAGCAGCTTCTTACAGCACATTACTAGGGTATCTGAATGTTACCCACACCATTTGAGTATTCTAAAATACAAAGGAATGTCGTTTTTCCTTTATCAGCCTGATGTGCTCCTAGGATAGTAGTCATCCTAATGTCTCTCTATTATCAGTGGATGCAGGAAAAGTTAGCAATACATTTATTGTATTGACATTTTTGTAATAGAAACACATTAACGTATAGGGTGCATATGATATGGTGTGTATGTGTGTTTATTTGGTGACTGCCTTTTGTACAAAATATGAATATAGTCACCTGGAACCAGAGGCATTTTGATTGTAAGTTGTATATCTTTAAATATATAATAATCATTTAAAATAGGGTTAAGTTTTGAAGTATATGCTAGGTGTTATCCTATGTAGACTTATGAATATTAGCTTAGGTTGTGCAACTACTTAATCTATTTTTAAAGTTTTTTCTGTAACAGATTATTAGCAGTTTACTTAATCAAGAGTTTTTAGATACTAAGAATAATGTTCACAATAGCACTAGAACTTCAGTGGAATTTTTTTTCCTTTTTTGGATAGTTTTATGCCCCATGGTGTGGCCACTGTAAAAAACTGGAGCCAGTCTGGAATGAAGTTGGTTTTGAGATGAAAAGCATTGGATCGCCAGTGAAAGTTGGAAAGATGGATGCTACTTCCTATTCTAGTAAGCCTTTACTTTTTTACTATTCTTACAATGAATATAGTTGAATTATAATCAGCAGTATTTGTGAAAGAAAGAAGAAATCTTTTTTTGCCTATTTAAAATTATTTTAGTAGTTTAAGACCATATACTTAAGTCAGTTGGCCATTGAGTACTAACTGTACAGTATGTGCTAATTTTAGGCCTAATATCATATATACACCATCATTTGTTCCGACTTGAGTCCACTTTAGATAATCTGTTTACTTAATGTACCTACAGAAAGTTGAATGTTAAGCCGTTGATAATTGTTATTGGTATATGAGTTAAATTAAGTGAAAATTTATTGTCTGAGTCGTGTGAGATGATGTAATAAAGGCTTAAGTATAAACTTGAAAAATGAGTTTAATTAGGATCAATATATGTGAGGATCAGGAAGATAGGAAAGAATATTAGAGCAAAATTCAGAGTTGAAATGGAGCTTAATGAGTGTATACAGACAATGCAGTGAAATGGAGAGGGATAAACTGTATAGCCTGGAGGCTAGACATTTGATAGCGGACTTAATGGAATACAGCTATACTTCTTTACTGTTTTCCAAGATGTTTCCTGCTGCATTGTAATTGTGATTGAAACTTTTGTTTGTCCAGAGCCTAATGTATTACTGAAAAGGGTTATGAAAGAAAAGTACTTAGAAAAGGAAGAATTAAGTTTAGAGAAGAATAAGGCATCTCAAATTTGGAAAGAACATGGCTTTAGACTATGGCTCTGGACTTTGCTTGCTGCTTTTACTGTGTAGCACTAGGTTTCTGAAGTGTCCTAAGCTGTGGTTTACATACTGTTAAATGCTTTTATTGGTTGTGTTGAATTTTGAATGATGTAGTATGTATACCCAATCAAGTGGCCTTTTCTCTCTCTCTCTTTTTTTTTTTGGCAAAACCGGGGATTGAACTCAGGCCCTTATGCTTTCCAGGGAAGTGCTTATTCCACTGAGCCATCTCCCTGGCCCCACTTTTCTCTTAATAAAAAAGTGACTAATGTATATTTCTTCTTAGAAAGTCAGCTTTATATTCTGAATTGTACTTTGGAGCAAGATAGACCTATTTTTTAATTTCATCTCTTTCATGCCCTAATTTTTTTGGATTTCAGGAAGTATTTAACTTCTGTTCATTTTAGTCTCCATGTCCATAAAGTGATAATCTTTAAGGCTGTGAGGATTATATTAATATTTTATATCCAAATCTTCTAGCACAATCTCTAGCATGTATATGGTGGTAAAGGCAGACGCTGAATAATTAAGAACACCCAAAGTACAACACACCATTTTACATTTTATAGGAAGTAGTACATATTTGTGTGAAGACAAATGATTTAGTAGAGTACATCTTGACATTAATTTGTGGGATAAAAGATCATTTGTATGAGGCAGGACGCTTTGTATGTGTGTTGGTGTAGGGTGCTATAGCTCAGGCTCAGTGAAAGCAATAAAGGAAATTTGAAAAATACTGTAATTACTGTAATTTTCAAGGCTGAAATCACAGATAAGATATACTGGCACTGTGGTGTAGACAAGGACAATGGGACATACTAACATAAAGCAGTGGGACAAACAGCTTTCAGCAGTATAGATAGCTCCCTGTGGCACACATGCCATAGATTCACCACCACTGCCATAAAGTTTTAGAGCAATTGCAGAGCTGCACCACTTGATCTTTGGTGAGCATTTTCAAATTATCAGCTAGTTTGAATTGGCAGTGTTTTGGTTTGTGGATGTTTGGGAATTAGAGAAGAAGAGTATAGGTTGACTGTTAGAGCTGGAATTAAATGAGCGGTAAATTAGTTTTTTTAAATGTTGAAAGAAGATAAATGGCAGAACATTGTAGAGCAAGAATAGCATGCTTAAATTGACGTTGCTGGAAGTAAGCCTTTAATAATGCCAAAGCTGTTACTGCTTTTAGTGATGGTTCATGAAAATAAGTTCTGTGTCTAAACATATGTTGATTAGATGTCCATGTATGTTTATGTATGTTTTCATTCATTCAATCAATTAATATTTATTAACTACTGTTTGTGACATTCCATGCTGGTCTCTTGGGATTCAAGAAGGATAAAAGAAGTCGTGCTTGTTAGGAAATGGTTAGTGCCTAATAAGAGGAGAATGCTGGACAAACCAATGAGTACAACATTTTATTTTTATTTTTATTTTTTCTGGTGGAACTGGGGATTGAACTCAGGCCCTTGTGCTTGCCAGTGAAGCGCTTATTCCACTGAGCCATCTCCCCGGCCCCTGAGTACATTTTAAAAATGGCAAATTGTCATAAACTGTTGAATTATTTGTTAGGGTGGCAATGTATATATAGAAAGAAGGAATATGAAGAAGGTAGTTGAGAAAATGAGTAAAATTATTAATGGTAAACTTCATATGATGCCTCTGTGATAATTAACAATGGACATTGCCAATTTATTGTTTATTATTTAGTATTGAGTTTCTCTGTGTAGTAATTTTTTTTAAGATTTTTTTCTTTTCTTTTTTCTTTTTTTTCCATAATATTATTGACAGACAAATAACAATGGGACAGTTTCAAATCAAATTGGTAGGACAGTTTCAATAATTTACATATTGCATACATTCTTCCTAGTGGTTAATTGCTGTAGAAGATGCGGACATGATATCCTATTTACAAACACTATTACAACAAATCCATCTATTAAGAGAATGTAGCTGTATATCCATCCTAACCATTTTGAATACACAGATGCAAAATGGACATTGATTTATATATTCTTTTTTTGTTTAGTTCCGTCATTTGAATATTATAGGTGTGTTAACTCAGCAAAAATATTCTAAAAATTTCAGTAATCCATAATAGTATTGGGTCTTCTGTCTGACTGGCAGTGTCAGAAATTGTTGATCTGAGTCCCCTACAGTTCAATATAACAACATGGCTTTATTTCTTATACTTTGTTTTTATACTTTTCTGCTGGATGGTTAAGACCAAGATAAAGCAAGACCTGTGCAACAAGAGTTGTATCTTTTGGATCTGATAAGGTCAGTCAAATCCCCTCAGGATTTTTCCTGAGATCCTATACCTCAGATTGTAGATCCTTTGTCAGTGTCCGCCATGTGGATGAGTCAAGGTCATTGCTTGGCCAGTGTGCTCACCATAAAAGCCTGAGAGAGTGTTTTCTCTCCATGTGACTCTCCTTAGGCACATACTACGTCATCGTTCACTTTCTTCTTTGGCCCCTAATCTCCTTGATCAGAAAATTTGGGACACTACTGGGTTACATGGTGTTACAGTACAAGATCTCATGTGTCCTGAGTCTTAATTGACCTTGGAAGGCTAGGGCCAAAATGCTGGCTTTCCTTGCGGCCCTCCTTTTTCTCTAATTTTGGTCTGCAAACTTAAGGTTGTTAACCCTCCAGAAGACAAGCTTATTGTTATTACCATACAACTTAGGCTGTTAAGCTGAACCTCACTGTCTGAATATCAAACATCTTAGGCATAACATTGAACAGGTATTTTTCATCAGGTATTGATATGTTGAACTTTAAGTCCCTACAGAATATGATGAAAAAACATTTAAAAAAATTAAAATATATTTTAAAAATAGGCATAAAGAATTACATAATTCTTATGTTTACACATAAGTCCAAAAAACTAACCATATACAACCTTATAGCAGGACAGTCCTGCAACATTCCTTTTCCTGTCTCCTGCCTTCATTCACCACCCTCTTCTTTTTGAACAGTCATCTACCTGAGAGCACAGCAGCAACTGATATGTCATGATAAGCAGCCCATATTCAGAAGACCAGAATGACTGAATGGCACTCTAAGCATGAACCTGCTATTACAAATTGCCATGTTCAGTGCAGTTGCTTAGTTTACAGGTGTCTGTATATATAGTTAGTCAGGGTGAGAATCTTTCTAATTCATTGCAAGATTCAAAAATCTTCTGAAGATTCTCAGGATCATTGCCTTACCCATCTTCTACATATAACAGCATGGCTTGCCCCTGTCATGTTTCCTTGCTCTTCTCCTTGCTCCCTTTTCATTGTCTAGTCCTCAAGTTCTTGTTTTCCTTTTACTTGTATTATAACTTTCTATTTGTATTTCTTCTTTTGAGTTCTTATACTAGGAAAACTATACAATATTTATACATGTGTGTCTGGTTTATTTCACTTATGAATATATCTTCAAGTGGCATCCACTTCAATATAAAGGCTCCAAGTTTATCATTCTTTATAGCTGAGTAATATTCCATTGTATAAAAATACCACATCTTTTACATCCATCTCTCAGGTGATGGACATCTTGGTTGTTTCCAAGATTTGGCTATCACAAATTGTACTGCTATAAACATAGGCATCTGTGTAGTAATTTTTAAGTGTCACTGTGATCAGGGAAAACAAGGCAACATAAGTGCCACTGATGTAGCTGAGTTGTAGAGTGCTTGTATAGCATGTATAAGATCCTGGGCTCTATCCTCAGCACTGAAAAAAAAAAAATTTCAAATAGCTTAGAGATTGTGTTTTAGAGATTTTGACTTAAGAGCAATATTATTAGTTTTTTATTTTTAATTTTTAGTAACATTTTACTTTGTGATGGAACTTCGTTTTATTTATCATAAACCGTAAAGGGGGTTAACTTGCCTGTAATGGCTGAAGTGTTAGATTTTGTTTGCTGTTCACTTAGCACTATATTTGTTATATTGAATAAATAGAAAAAATTTAAGGTGGCCCCTATATAGGAAACATACGTATAAATACATGTCCAAACCTTTAACTTGTTGACAGCCTGTGTAGTGGTAGATTCTTACGAATCCTATAGCTGTTTAAATAATCCAGGTATGGTTTATTGAAATATTAATTTCTTTGTAGCACAGTTGTAGACCCAGCATTTATTCATATAGAAGATATTTATTTAATGAGTGGTTATCTTCCACAAGCCTGCAGTAGGCATTAATAACCTATCAGTGAATAAAACAGAAATTCCTGCTCTTATGGAACTTACATTGTTATGGGAGAGATAAACAGTAGTCAATAAACGTAAGTAAATATTTTACTATTTCATGTTACAGATAGATGCATTATCCCTTGTGCTGTGAAAGAAAAGAATATTGTCTTCCTTTTATTTAAAAAAAGCTGTCTAGTGTCAAAAATCGCTGTCTAGAGATTACAGATAGATTTTTGTTTTATAGTTCTTAGTGTTTTCATTTTTCTCTCTCTTTTTTTTTTAATAAGCAGAATATATTTATTGGGGGAAAGAGCTCCTGTCCTAGAGAGGGACAGGAGAGGGGCCCCGAACAGGTTGTCCCCAGTGTTTTCTTTAAATACTTCGAAGCACTTTGTCTTGGTTATTTTTTCTCTCCTTGCTGAGTCAAAATACTTGACAGTGAGAATTAAGAAAGGAAAGTTTATTTTGTTCACAATTCGTGGGGATTTCAGTCCATATTTGGCTGACTCTATAAAGCAAAGTGGTATATGGCAGAGGGCAACAATTAATGGCTATGGAAACAGAAAAAGCAGTAAGAGCAAAAAGGGAGGAGCAGTAGAGAACAAGGCTCTTTCCCTCCTTTATCCTGTACATAGGCTACCTGCCCCAGGCTTGGTATAATGCTTATACCCATAATTACAGCATTGGATCAAGAACCAATTAAAAACTATGTGAATTTCAGGGGGCATCCAGTCACAAACCATTATATACCTTAAATATAGCCATTTTATTAAAATTTATAGTTTAGGTAAAGATACTGAATTTTTAATCCAAGCCATCAATATTCTATATCTTAACCATAGATTACTAAGTATCTGACTGTTTCATAGCCATCTCTTGCCTGCTTGGAAGTTGCTTCTGCTTATTCTGTTTTTTTGGTGGAACCAGGTATTGAACTCAGGCCCTCACACTTGCCAGGCATGCGCTTATTCCACTATCTCCCTGGCCCCATACAGCTGCCATTTTTTTTTTTTTTTTTTTTTTTTCAGATCCAGGGATTGAACTCAGGACCCTGTACTTGCCAGGCAAGCTCTTATTCTACTGAGCTTCTCCCTGGCCCCGTTGCTAATTCTGTTACTTTTAACTTGACTACCTCTGTGGGGATTACTTAGATGCTGTCTAGAATCTAAAACCTTACACTGTCAGTGCCAAATGAAAATCTTTCAGATTGGATCAGGAGACTTTTTAATCTTTTATTTACATATTTATTTGGTACAGGGTCTCACTATGCAGCTCAGACTCATAGTGATCCTCCTGCCTCAGCCTCCCCAGCTTTAGGATTACAGGCATGTGCCACCATACCCGGTTTCAATCCCTGGCTCTGTGTTCCCAGGTTCCGGGGGCAGGCTCAGCATGTCATACAGGGGATTGAACCCGGGTTTATACTGCCAAGCTATCTCACCAGCCCATGAGACTTTTTAACATTCATAACAGATGACTTTGCTACAGGCTTGAGCAAAGAACCACAAGGTAGAATATTATTCTAATGAATAGATATTTCTTGTAAGATTTTTTTTTTTTTTGAGTGACAAAGGATTGTTCAGAATGATCTAAAAGGTAGAGAAAGTGTCTAAGATTCTTTGATAATCTTATTTGAAAATCATGTATTTGTAGTGGTTGAAAGCAAATAGCATCAGTTTCAATCCAATAAATCTCTGTGTATAGACTTTTTAAACTAGGTAATTTTTAAAATTATTGTGCTTTATTTTGTCTTTTTTGTTTTTTAAAGAGACTACAGTGTAGTAAAAGACACTAGAAATGATACAGAATTTCACGAAGCAAAATTGTAAGAATTCAACAGTGCATATTGCATATTGTTGCCTTTAAATTAGTTGTTCAGATTACCAAATATAATCTTTTAAAATTGGTCAAAAATATTTTTTAAAAAAAGAACTATTGAGATTTATTCTCTGTGTGTTTGAAAGTAGACCAACATTTTTGATGCAGTTTTAACTAATAGTACCGTAATTAAATAACATTAAATGATATATAAACACCATGATCAATTCAAATATATATTTTAGACTCTTCCTTTATAATGGAGAATTTGAAGTGTTTGTTATTTGAAAGTTAAAATTATGATACCATGATCTGTAATGGTATTCTGATTTCCATTGTGGAATCACTGGATTTGTATTTTTAGCCCAATCTAAGTGCAATATTGCTTTGTTGTATAGATATTTGATCTCATTGATGCATTAGCCTGCAGTGGGATTTAGCCAGTAATCTTATTTTGACTTCTTGTTTATAGATCATATTTACAAATTAGTTTTACTTTCTAAATGCTGTTATTTCTGATCAGTAATTGTACTTGAGGATTTGTCAACTTTATAGTGTTATTTTGAGACAGATAGTTCTGGAGTCCTATCTTCTAGATACCCCCTCTATACACACACACACACACACACACACACACACACACACAGAGTGGTGTCTCCATGTGTCTGACAACCACTACTTTATACACTTTCTATGTTGGCCATAGAGTGATAGTACCAATCTCAAAAAGTGCTTTACAGCTTTATGGGCTTCAGTGATTCCAGTATCACCAAACTTCATCTCCTCACTTCAGCATCAAGTTGTTTCATGGAGAGAACTGAAGTAGGAAGCTTTTTCTTTAACCTCACTTTATGAACATTGAAGATTACAAAACTGGGATTTACTCATAAACAAATTCTTTTACTTTTGAAGGAATTGATCTCAGACTTTTATATAAACCATCTTGTAATATAAAAAGTAAATTATAAAAATCTTAGACTGAGTTTTAATTTCAATCTTCCTACCTAAACCTTGTTTTCTTTCAAGTAACTTACCAAGCCTTCATAAGTTTCATTTTTAATTTGAATTTTATTAGAAGTGAATGTGCACCATTTTTTCCTTCACACAGAAGTATTTTGAGATACAGTTGAGGGATATTAAAACCATTTATTGAAAATTCTTACACATATTGGTATTGTGTTAACAATATCTGTGGGTTGATGTATCAGCACATAATTACTTAACTGATCAAGAGTTAAAAAAAAACAAAACAAAACACAAAACTACTGTCTATCCTATATTTAGGGATCTTTGCCGGACTCTATGTTCGATTCTTTTTTTATGTCTTTTGTCACTTAAAATCTCACCCTTAGCCTTGCAATGTGAGAGGTATCTTCAGAAGGGGAAGTACAGTGAGAAGCTTGAAAAAATAACGAATTTGCATAGATAGTAAAGGGAGAAGTTAGAACCATAATGTGGGTCTTTATGCTCTTACATCTATAACCCAGCCTGCCTGCAGTTTTAGTTATATCATCATTCTCCTCTAGCAAAAGATAAGGCTGATCAAGTTTTAAGTGTAATTGTAAATTAAGATTTAATAAGAAATGTTGGTTAAAGTTAAGAGCCCAACGTAGTCTTTGGGTGGGTGATATTATGCAATCCATGTATCACTGTGACATGCCACCACTGTATTTTCCATTGATTTTTTTTTTTTATTTCATTTGTACATCAATTGTAAAATAATTTCAGTTATTATTATGGAGCTATTACTAGTAGAATATAACTCCTCTATCAATTTTATTATTTATTTTTAGAAAGTTTTTAGTGGATTTTTAACTGGAGAAAGTAAGGGATGGCATTTACTTCATTATGTAATTTGGGAAGGAAGCCATTAAGATGAGTTCATTCATATAATCTCCCCAAAATCATTTTTGGGTTTGCTTTGAAGAAAGCAATCTAGATAACCACAGTCATATTCAGTTAGAGTATATGTGACCATTGAATTTAAATTAGAGATGGGCACAAGTGAATTGTGTAATTGCTGTAAATTCACCTGCATATCTAGAGGTCCATATCTGGATCTTCACAACTTGAATTTTTGTTATTTTTACTGTTAGTGGTGCCTCGAGTGGAAATAGGTGTTGGTCACTGTGCAGAGCCTTTTAGTCACCTCTCTCCTTTTGGCTAAGGTAGCAAGTTAAGAAAGCAAGGTGGAGAAATTATTGAGAGTAGTTTTCATAGATTGACAGTGACATTCTTGTGAATTCTCAACAAGTGATGAGAAGCTAAAAATTAATGAAGTTACTGAGGTAAATGTCAACCACAGCCTAGGAGTAGATTCCGTGCCCCAAGGTACTGTGTGTGTAAATAGCCTGAAATTGAAGAAAATTGGTGTGCGAGAAATTATGAGTAAATATATCATGTGTTGTACTAATGTACTTTTGTAAATATATTATATTGTATTGTGCCCATTAACTGAATATATTTTTTTCTTTCCTGGATGCTTTGAGTCTGTAAAGTATTATAACATTAATTTGATAAATTGTTTTATTTCTATATTGATATCTGCTTGTATGTTTTTTTCTTTCATCACTTCAAAACAATATTGTAGCAAATATTTATCATTTTAATGAGTGAGAAGATTTGAAAATAACATTTGCGATAATTGCAACTATTTTAGGTTAAAGTGCAGAAATTTGTGAAGTGTACATAAAGTTGCTTTTTGACCATACATAGTATTTAAGTAATTTTGCATATACAATTTATGTTTTTAACATTGAAACACACTATAATTCTCTGAATGTTCAGGAAACAGTAAAGAAAAAGATGGGCTTTTCTTTTTTGCAGAGATGGATAAGGTCTGGGGAAGAACTAATTGCTCCTGGAAATGAAGTCAAATGAGAAGTACTTTATGTAATGGTGTTTTTTTCCACCAAAGTATCTTATAAAATTAGTACTCAAAGAATAAATTTTTAACTATTCTTTTCACATTTTTTTTTTTTATTTTCTCATAGTAGTTTTTGTAGCCTATTGGTTGGATTTTTAAGTAATTATTTCATATTCAAATATTTTTTTCTGTATGACTTTTTTAACACTTAAAAACAACATGTACATGAGTTTGTATAAATGTCTTTTTTTTATAAAAGGCTCATTTGTTATCTAGTTTCTCAGTTTTAAAAAAATTTAGAATTCTTTATTCTTTTTCTTATCAAGGCCTTGCTTCAGAGTTTGGAGTTCGAGGTTATCCAACAATTAAGCTGTAAGTTGAGAGCTGTATGTTTATATGTGTACTTTTATAGTTCACGCTACTTACATTTTACATTTATTTCTGGTGATTTTTTTTTTTTTTTTTTTTTGAGAGTCTAAGATTTGAGTTCAGCCCTTTTTTTTTTAAGGTGAGGTATGTGATCCAAGGAGAGGACTATTCATTCCTTAGTGCTTTTCTCCATATTTAAATAGTTGTGTTGTTCACAGGTGATTCAGTAATTGTTTTGAGTCTATTGTAGCTTGCACTGTGCAGGACAAAGATATACAGTCATAAATTATGATAGCTCTCTTAATCTTATTGGAGCTCAAATAAGTGTTCTGCTTTGTCATTGTCAAATTCTGTCCCTAACAGACTTAACTTTTGTATAATCTGACTTCATTAGTGATAAAGAAAACTAAAATTAATAGGTGTTAATTTTAATCTGTAGTTATTGAGCAAATCTGACAGTGTGTAAATCAGAACTGGTGTGATAATTCTAAAGGAATTTTTAAGTAATTGTGACCTTGAATTTTCTGATGATCTTTATTACCCTTATTTTGGTAATGCAGGGAATTGAGAAATTGTTTTGAACATAGTTTTTATAATAAAAATAATTTTGTAATATTTTAAATTCTCAAATATCAAAAGTAATTTATATTTATTATTTTTTGGCTTTTGTGTTAACCTCCCACCTTTCTCTGCTTCTTCTAATCCTCTTGTATTATTTTTTACTTTTCTCTTTAATTGTACTTACTGTTTTTATGCTTCTTGATTTTTCATTTTTACAATATTGGTTAATTAGACACATAATTGTCAGTATTTTAGAGAATTGTCTAGGCTTTTAGAAAAAACTGTCGGATTATTGTGGATGTTGGAGCATCTGTCAAGTAACTTATACGGTTTTGAAGTTGTGTGGATTATTCACTTTTTAGAAGTATAGATACAGTGTAGCTATCAAGTACAATATAAAATTTTTTTCTATAATTCTAACAGCAAGCAGCTTTTTTCTATATATTGTGATTTGCTGATCTGGAGAATCCAGTTGCCTACATCTGATATAGATATACTACTTCTGAAACTCCTTGCATTTACTGTTTGATATACTATAAATTTGTGCTAAAATAGCAATTTATGTACATTATATATTAAGATACAACATAATTCAAGTTCTTACCATTTTTTCTTTTCAAGATTAAAGGGGGACTTGGCATATAATTACAGAGGACCACGGACTAAAGACGATATTATTGAGTTTGCTCATAGAGTATCTGGGTAAGTTTCTATCAGAAAAAATGTTTATTATATTACATCAATATTTGAAAATTAGATATAAAAGAATAATTTTTTTATGGTTATCAGGGAGTTGAGCTCAGGACGTTGTACTTGCCAAGTAGATACTGTGCCATTGGAGATGTATCCCTGTCCCTTGAAAAATTTTTTGGAGACAAAGTCTCACTATGTAGTCTAGGTTGGCTTTGAACTCAGTATATAGGCTAAAACTGGCTTTTGACTTATGATTGTCTTGCTTTGCCTTTTAAGTGCTGGGATTAGAGGCATATATCACTACACCCTGTTGAAAATTAGATGTATTTTAATAGACCATATTGAATGCACATGTTTTATGAGACATACTTTATTGTACTTGTTTATGAGAAAAAAATAGGGTTATGTAGTATAATGCAAAGACATTTTAAATAGAGATTGTTTTGTATTGTATGATTGTTAATCTCATGTTTGAATTTTCTTGTGTATAAAAGGATTTTCTCCAGTGAATTTTTGTTTTTGTTTGTTCCAGACAATCTTGTTACAAAGTTCTGGCTGGCCTTGAACTTATATGTAACTTAGACTGACCTTGAACTCAAGGCAGTCCTTTTGCCTTAGCCTCTAAAGTGCTGGGATTATGGAAGTACACTACTACACTTGACTCCTGTGGTGAATTTTAATACCTTTTCAAAATTTTGATTACTTACATATATTCATGGGAGGCACTATTCCATTGGTGACTGAAACCATGGATGGTATCAAGCTTTGTAGATAGTATGTTTTTACCTCTATATGTATGAAAATTTGAATTTGTGAATTAAACATAATAAGGGAGTAAGACTAATTGTAAAACAGTTACAACAATATATTATAATACAGTTTATGTGAATGGTGTCTTTTTTTCTTTTTCTTCTCAAAATATCTCGTACTTTCATGAAACAGTCCATGGCTTCTCTTTGGTATCCAACTTTCCAGTATCCCTACTCTTGTAGCTGGGTTCCCTTACTAGGTATAATAAGAGTTATTTGAATACAAGCACTACAGTGCCTCCAGAGTGGATCTGATAACTGACAGGGATGCTAAATGCCTAATGAGCAGGTTAGCACGCACAGCTTGTGTAGCTAGACAATGGAATGATTCACATCCCTGGGTCCAGTGATTCACATCACTGGGACCGTGATTTCATGACATTACTAAGAACTGTGCAGAATATAAAACTTATAAACTGATTATTCTGGAATTTTTCCATGTAGTATGTTTGGACCATGGTGGACATGAGTAATTAAAACCATGGAAAATGGAACTGCAGAAAGGAGGCATCACTGTGGCACTTTTATGAATCTTAATTTTTATTGTATCATTGTTTTGTGTGTATGTGTCAAAAATTGAATTCATGACCTTACAGTAGCCAGTCAGGCACTGTGCCACTGAGCTAAATCCCCACCCCTCTATATTGTAATTTTATTTCTGTAGTGCCTAGTTCATGTCAATTTATGTTCCTTAGTACTGGATTTTAGAGTTTTAAGAGAGCCTCTGGAATACTGTGGCAGACTTGGGCTTCTTCCCAGCAGGTGAAGTTGAAGAATGCATTTTAGAGACTGCTCACTTTTTTAAAAAAAAAAATATCACATGCTTTTATTTACAAGCTGTGAGGTATTCATACATTTTTTTGCCTAATAAATAACAGTTAAAACCTGAATTGAATTAGGCATTTTTGAAATTTTTACTGATGAGAAAACAAATTTCCTCTGTGTTTTCTGTTACTTTGAATCTTTAAACCTGTATCTTAACTGAGGTATAAAGAAAGTCAGTGCTTATGATTATTTAGCATGATTATGTGGAACCCCCCCCCTTTTTTTTGTATTTTAGGGAAAGGTCTGCAGGGTGCTCAGGGTCACACTGCTAGATGGACTCGTAGTGATTGTCTTGTTTATAGCTTCCCAAGAGCTGGGATTACAGGTGCTTGCCACCATGCCCAGTCTCAGTTGCCATCTCTGCATGCCCTGGGGGCAGGGCCAGCAAGGCAGGTGTGGGGATCAAACCCCAGGCCTCTGCACCTGCTTGCAGGCACTTTAATCTGCTGAGCTCGTAGGCTGGCCCTCATGGAACTTCTTGAAGATAGTATTTAACAAGTTAATCCATGTTGGTTTTGAAGTTCAGGCGCTTTCTTAAAATCTTAATGAAAAATATTGACAGTCTTATAAAACCTTAAAAGTAAAACATGCTTTTAATCCCAGCATTTAGGAGGTTGGGATTAGCAGGAGGGTCACAAAGTTTGAGGCTAGCCTTGGCTATATAATAAGTTCAAGCCCAGCCTGAATTATGCAGCAAGATACTGTCTTTAAAAAAAGAAAAAGATTAAAAAATAGGATGGATTTGGTGTATGGCATAGTACCATCTCATTCAGAAATTCACAAAATTAGGATTGGTCTTCATAAAGTTTGTGATTGTTACTAACATAATTTTTACTGTTTTTTTTTTTTTTTCTCACAGATGGTATACTTCACTTTATTTGCTTTGTGAATAAATGAATGTAGAATGAGAACGTTGTTAGCAGGAAATACTTTACTCCCCATGACTGATATTAGTCTTTATGTTTTGGCAGTATTTAATGAATTTTAGTTCAAGTGCAGGGATTCTTCTGATGTAATTGGGGGTGACTATGTTACAAGTGAAATTTCAAGAGTCCGTTTTGGAGTTGCATCACTTACTAGTTAATTGCTAAGTATTAAAATAGAGACAAGTTGGGAGTGATGCAATGCATTCTGAGAATTGTAGCATGGGAACATGTTTTCCTTTGCAAAATATGTCTTATTCTTTCATGAATTTTGTGGAAAGGAAATCTGATACTATATTACCATATTTAAAAAAAACAACTGCCTCTTTCAGTTTACTCAGTGATATTTTACTAGTGATACTTTGATGTAGTTTACTTGAGTCTGACAATGATGAGATGCTTTGTAGAGTTGTTTTTCCTGAGATTCCTATGCATTATCATTTCTGTCATTTTCCACTTAATTTTTTACCCCCAATAATTAATGACATATTTTTGAAACTTGTTTTAACCTCCATAGGAATTTTAAAGCTATGTAACATTTAAGTTGACATTATAGATGTTCTTAAGTACTGTATGCTCCTGGGATAGCATGGTACAGTGTTTTATGTGAATGTTGTTTTGAAAGGGGGAAAATAATTCTCATGTGAATTATTTTGTTTTAGCTGAGGACTATAAATGGATGATGGTGCTATTTTTGCCTGTCAAAATATTAACAAGGATGATCCTCCCTAAAGGGGTACATTAGAAACTTATTGTGTAATTGATAGATTGAATTGTGATACTGTGTAAATTGATAATATGTGATAATAGTTACAGGCTAGAGTTTCATTAGATAGATGTGAATTTGTTGATAAATTTATTATTATTATTATTATTTATTTTATTTTATTTTATTTTATTTTTTTGTATTTAGGAAAGGGTATACAGAGTATACAGGGTCTCACTGCGTAGATCTAACTCGTAGTGATCCTTCTGTTTACAGCCTCCCAAGTGCTGGGATTACAATCATGTGCCATCACCCCCTGTCTCAGTTGCCCTCTCTGCACTCCCCTGGGGGCTGGGCCAGTACTGCAGGCCGAACTGCAGTCCAGGGGAAGAAACTCCAGCCCCTGTGTCTGCCTAGGCAGGTGCTTTAATCCTCTGAGCTATTTGACCGGCCCTTTGTTGATAAATTTAAAATGCAGTTGATTCATTACTAAAACAACTTGAGACATGATTGACAATCATATATTTGGAATTAAATTTTGTATTATCCTCAATTCACACGTTTGTTTTTTTCTCAAACAGGGCTTTAATTCGGCCGCTTCCAAGCCAGCAGATGTTTGAACATGTAAAGAAGAGACATCGTGTATTTTTTGTTTACATAGGTGGAGAATCACCATTGAAAGTATGAAATTATTTTTTAATTCACAAAATAGACATAATTTAATTTTCTGTATAGCCATGAGTTTACTAAAACTTCATAACACCCTTAGCTAGAAATATTTTAGTTTGTTCTAAATGTTTTTTTCTAAAATAAAACTTTGATTATTTTTAATAATAAAAACATGTTATTGTATAAGCTGTCTGGTATTTGCTGATAGGAAATGCAAGTCAGTGAAAAAGTGTGTAGATGTTTAACATTTCTCCCATTACTGACTTACTTAAATTCTGTGTTGCTTTTTATCGTTTTAAGTCTCTAGGGCTACAAGCTGTAGTGTGAATGTCAACTTTTTAATAGCAGATGACCATTAACTAAAATTTATTTTATGCAGGCACATGTGTAAACACTTGTTTTCCTTGTAGTCAGCATCCTCATTCCTACTCATCATTGTTAATATAACTTTAAATTAATAAGCATTAAGCCTTGTTTACTCAACTTTACTTGATATATAATGAAACTTAGTTGTAGTGGTCTTTTGCCTCAGAAAACAGTGTATGCAGTTTATCTTTTAACCAAAAAGAACATGTGGTAGTAAATTACGACATTATTGCTTATCCCATAAGGTAGCTCTGTTTAATGAGAAATAAATTTTGGTATTTAATTAATGTTTTTAAATGACCTTTTTTTGTTTCTTCACAGGAGAAATACATAGATGCTGCTTCAGAATTGATTGTATATACCTACTTCTTTTCTGCCTTAGAAGAAGTTGTTCCTGAGGTATTGTTTAAAATTGGGTTTTAATACATGATTTCATTTTTTGAAAGTTAATACTTGTGGGTTTTTATCTGATTTATTTTGGGTGGCATAGGAAAGAGTAAAAGTGTTAACTGGCTACTACTGATATTACCATATTTATGGTATTGAGAGGTTATGATTGTGAAATTGTGATATTTTCCCTTTAATTCAATAGCACTGTTGACAGATGATACTGCAGAGTGATACTGTGAGTTGTTTAGGCCTTTTTTTAAAAAATGTATTTTAGTACAGGGTCTATAGGGTCTCACTACATAGATCAGACTTATAGAGATCCTCCTGTTTTCAGCCTCCCAAGCGCTGATTTAAGTTATTATTAAGTAGTGGATGGACATGTGTGTATGTAAAGGGTTTTGTGTTACAGGTGAGGTATTCAGTTGGGACCTCAGATAGAAATAAAGACATTCTCACCAAGTATTTTAAACAGGATCTCATATATGAAGGGAAAAAAATAGATGTGGCGTCCTGATAATTAGGACATACAGATGGGAGAGCTGCTGTACATTGGTTGATCAAAGATATATAAACTGAAAGAAATAGCCATGACAAGAAATAGCCATGCAGAATGCATCAAAGCAGGAAACAATTAATACAAATGCCCAAGATGAGAGATGAGAAGACACTCAGAATATTTGAGAAATATAACAGTACCTGATGTGACTATAATGCGGTCAGAGACAAATCAGTTAACTTTTTCAGTAATCTGGAATTTTGAATTTGCAACTAGTAAAAGAAGTAGGGAGAAGTTAAAAGATTGTTGTGTTTAGTAAGTAATGTTGTCCAATTTTGATGAGATGGAGGAAAAGAGTTGCACTAAGAGTGATCTATAACTTAATGATTTGCACATCTGGGAATTTGATAGTGTTGAAAGAACTACTTGAGGGAAAAGAGAATGATCAAAAGGTTTTAATTTTTCACTGTGCTTTAGCATGGCTTACTCAGCAACCATGTATATTCTGCAAATAAGTAGTTGGATAGAATCTTCTACAGTTAAGTCAAGACTTTTTGAATCAACTTAGACATGAGTTTCAACTTTTTTTGGTTTTTTTGTTTTTTGTTTTGTTTTGTTTTTGAGGAACCAGGGATTGAACTCAGGTCCTTGTGCTTGCCAGGGTATTTCTTTTTTT
>NW_004524673.1:208819-231746 GCF_000260255.1 Octodon degus
AGACTGAAAGAGATTATAAAAGGAAAGGAAAACAAAATGAGTAAGAAAACAGAGTAAGAGTATTTTAGAAAGGAATGAGAAAAAATATAATTAAAAAAAGAATGGTCAGTTATATTGTTTATGAAGTATTCAAGATGAGGAAGAGAAAAGGCTGTTTGTTCACATGGAGGCTGGTGATACTTTTAAGATGAGAAATGGGGAGCAATGTCTTATTATGTCACCTGAAAAACAGCAGTGAAAGAAAGGTAAAAGTAGAGACCACAAGTATAGATTTATGTCTTTTTAGAAAGGGAACCTGAGAAATGTTGACAGTAACTTAGAGGAAATCAATGGAGCTTTTATAATATTTTAATTGGCATAAATTATAAAAATAGATTTTTTTTTTCACAAAGTTCTGTTACACATATGTTCCTAGGGTTTTGATCACATTCTCCACAGGGCATAGTGTCTGCACATGGCATCCCTGGATTGTTTTTTTTTTTTATTCCTCTACTCTCCCTTCAACCCTTCTTTACCTTATTTACAATAGCTTTGCTTCCATTTTCTTGTTTTCATTTTGTTTTTTTTTTATTCTTTCCTTTCTCCATTTCCCTTTCCCTCTTTCTGTTCTTCCCGTTTGAACATTTTCGTCTTTAATTTCTTTTAATTGTTTATTTATTTATTTGGTATAGGGTCTCACTATGCAGCTTGGACTCATAGTGATTCTCCTGTCTCATCCCCCTAGTGCTGGAGTCATAGGTGTGCGCAACCACCCCCAGTTTCAGTGTCTAGCACAACGTACCTGGTTCTGAAGCCAGCATGGCATGCAGTACACAGAATCCAACCTGAGTCCTTGCATTTGCCAGGCAGGTGCTTAGACCACTGAGCTATTTCCCCAGCCCACATTTTCTTCTTACTTCCTGGTATTTGTTACACATTTTGGTCCTTTTTTACACTTTTTGTTTCTCACATTAGTGGAACAATGTGGTATTTACACACATGTCTGGTTAATTTCACTTAATATGTTTCTCAAGGTACATCTGTTTACCTAGAAATTTCTCAAGTTTATTATTGTTTTTGGATGAGTAGTGCTCCATTGCATAAAAAATGTACATCTTTGTTTATCTGTTCCCCAGTTCATTTCTTTCCAAGATTTGCCTATTGCAAACTGGGTGTATGTATATCACTGGTATGACGCTTTTAATTCTTTTGGTGGGATACCAAGGAGGAAAATAGTAGGGTCGAATGGAACCTTGAATTTTAGTTTTCTGAGGAATCTCTACTCTGATTTCCACAGTCCTTACACCAGTCTGCTCTCCCACCAACAATGGAGAGGGCTTCCTATTTTTTTTTCCTCTGGTCTGCCAGTCTGCCAGTGTTTGTTATTTGTTGATTTATTGATAACAGCCATTCTTTCTAGAGGAGATAGTCTCAACTGTTGTTTTCATTTGCATCTCAAATGACCAGTGACGTTGAACACTTTTTATTTATTTATTTGCCATTTCTAATTCTTCATCTGAGAAGTGTCTATTCATTTCAGATGACCATTTTTTGATTGGATATTTTATATTTTGTGTTCATTATGTATTTTAGGTATTATTAGTCTTTTGTCTGAGGAATAGCTGGCAGTCCTTTGTTCTTGGGTGGGAGAAACCAATATAATGAAAATGACCATACTTCTAAAATTGCTACATGGGTTTAATGTAACTCCAATCAAAATTCCATATCATATCCCACAGAATTAGAGAGGACAATCCTAAAATTCATTTGGAACCAGAAGTGATCTCAAATAGCAAAAGCAGTTCTGGGCAATAAAGGCAAGGCTGGGAACACAGTCTGTAATCTGAAACTACACTACAAAGCTGCTATGATAAAAGCAGCATAGTTCTGAAGAAAAAAAAAAGACAGACTGGAGAATGAACAGGGCATATTAGAAGATGTAGAAACAATTCCAGACATACTCAGCCACTCTGTTCTTTGACAAAGCCAAACACCATCTCTGGAAGAAAGATAGCCTCTGTTTTATGAATGGAACCGGAAAACTTGCTTTATACATGCTGAAGATGAAAACTGGATCCATATCTTTTACCATGCACTAAACTAGAATCAGAATGGATCACAGATCTATATAGTGAACAGAAACACTAAATCTGCAACAAGATAGAATAGGTAGATCCTTAAAGACACTGTTGTAGACAAAAACTTTATGAACAAAAGACCAGTTGCACAGGGACCAAGAATCAACTGGGAGCACATCTTATAGAAAGCCTTTACACAGCAAGACAAACCACCAACAGCGTCAAAAGATTCTAAATTTTTAATATTTGTATTACTATTACAAACATACTTGGAATATATGCATGTACATGCAAGTACATATTTTTATATGAATCTTATTCTGAAATGATTTTAAACTCATTTCATTTTAACTTCATTTTAAACTGAGATTTAGAAAACTCAGTTTTTATTTTTGTTTAGTCAAAGCCCATTTTGGTTTACTTGGTTTGGACTAAGGGAATTATTTTGCAAAGTATCTTATGTCTGTGTATTTACTTTGGACAGGGAGGGAAAGATGAGCTGGAAGTTGGGCCTTGCTTGGTATCCGATTCATAAACAGGTGCCCTAAAGACCTCTGTTAGGAAATGCCTACATGTATCTAAGGCCTAAAGTGGACTTCATCCAGAGCTAATACTGTATTTCTCATATCCAGTGTATCACATGTTGATATTAGAGTCCTTATGTTTGGCTGACCCTCACTCATCTGCAGAGCTGTGAAGGAGTTTCAATTGGAGTACACCTGAAGTTTGCTCAGGTTGAAGTGCTGACACTGTCTTAATCTTCATACAGTGAGATGTCTTAATTATTAGTGTTTTGTTATTCAGAGGTTCTTTAGATTTAAAGTTACTATTTATGAAAAATGTAGTTTTAGCACGAGGGTACAAGGATGAATTACAGTAGTTTCAGATCTCATAATACTTAAAAAATGACTGGAGAAGAATGACATACACATATTAAGGTAAGATAGCTTAAAGGAATACAGAAGAGGGGAGAAAAAAAGATTGTAAATATTGTAGAGCAATGTGAATAGTTTTCAGACTATTTTAAGAGTGTTAAGGGTTGCTCAGTGTTATATTTGAGTGAGAGATTTACTGAATGTTGAAAAATATTTCCCAGGTATCTTTGTGAATGAGTTGACAAGAGCACGTGAATAGGGGCATGCTTGATCCTAGAGCCTTCTGATTGCCTCCCTGTGGTTCTTTTGATGGTGATACATCTTTTTTTTAATAGAAATATAATGAAATAACTATATTTTCTTTCATATCCTGAGATCTGTTTATTTCCCTTTATTTGTTATTTTCATTATTCCCATGCTTATAGGATAATTTTCAGTGGTTTACTCAAGTGATTTGTCTTCTGATCTGAAACTAACTACAGTTTTACTCTTTTTAAATAAGTGTAACGTGGCTATAAGCAATAAGTACTTTCTGGATAAATACTTTATTGTTAATGACCAGCAATTTATAATTTAAATAGTTCTCTCTTTACATAAAATAATTTATAGTTGCACTGTGAGGTAGGTCAGTTTAATGTCCTTTTGCACAAAGGAGGAAGCTGACTCAGCTGGCTTTTTGTCATACAGCCAGAGAGGGGTAGGAAAGGTGAACTCCACAAAGCCCAGTTGACACTAACTTTGCTGTTCTCCAGAGTGGCTTCATCCTTTACTTTTCATGATGTTACCTTTGGGTTGGTTAGCAGCTCTAAAATTAATGCATAGTTCTTGCCATGGTAAATAGGGCATTGTGCCAGGGAATGTATAAGACATTTAGATCTAATCTTTAGGATTTGTAAGATTTTTTTTCTTTTGTTGTTTGTGTATGTGTATTTTGGATATCTTTCAATAATTTTGAAATCATAGCTACCAATTAAAATATTGGTGATAAAATTTAAACTACTGATGTTTTACAGTATGTGACACTTAAGGAGATGCCTGCTGTGCTTGTTTTCAAAGATGAAACTTACTTTGTTTATGATGGTAAGTCCTACAGTTTGTAATTCCTATAAGACATGTTTAAAATTATTATCTATTTTAGGAGGTGTTTATACTCCTGCTTGTGGATTACCTCTCAGTAGACTGAGGTTTTTTAATCCTTTCAGTTTTGGTCTTTTCATCTAGTATACGTTCATTCTTTTTTTTTGGTCAAATTATTTGCCTTTTTGAGATGTGATCTGAGTTGTGCATTATCTTAAAATATTTAGAATTGACTCTATAAAGATATATGACATTTCAGATACCCAAAATGATGAATAACACACTTTGAATAGTGTGAGCACTGTGTTTTCTTCCTCACTGCAGCTGTTTGTCCCTCTCATAAACCAGTTCATTAACACAATTCGTTGATTTCTCAGTTACTCTTCTCTCGTTGCTGGGACAAATACCCGACACACAAAATGAAGGAAGAATAGGTTTATTCAGTTCATAGTTGCTGGAGGTTTCAGTCCATACTCAGCTGGCTCCAAGGCACAGGGGCACAGGGCACAGAGCATCAGTTCAGGGTGGTGGCAAAGAGCAAGAGGAGCCTAGGGAGAGTAGCAGCAAAAATGGTAACAGAAAGGAAGTCTGTCTCTCTGTCTCTCTTATGTTACATTTAGGCTCTGTGCCTCAGGCTGGGGGAAGTACTCATACCCATAATCACAGGAGTACTAAGACCCATAATCCCAGTGGATCTTTTTTTTTTTTTTTTTTTTTTTCCAGTGGATCTTGAGTTAATCTCACACTCTAGAAATCCCCGCCCAATTACTACATGAGGCTTTGGGGGGACAACTAGACACAAACCATAACATTGATCATTTAAAAAATTTTATTTTGATAACAAATGTGTACCAGAAAGAGAATAACATAGTAAAACTGTATGTCTGTCACAAAGGTTGAGCCCCCAGAGACTCATGCAGTCATAAGCTGAGGACTTCTAGAGTTTGTGATTAATTCATGATCCACTGGAATTATGTGTGAGAAAAAGGCTGGGATTATGGGTCTTAGTACTGCTAGGATTATGGGTGTGAGTTCTTCGCCCAACCTGGGGCAGAGAGCCTGAATGTAATAATAAGAGACAGAGAGACAGACTTTCTTTAGCCATTGCTCTTTGTTGTTATTGTTGTTGCTGTTCCACCACCATGAACTGCTGCTCTCTGCCATGTGCCCTGCTGCTTTGGAGCCAGCTGAGTATGGACTGAAACCTCCAGTAACTGTGAGCTGAGTAAACCTTTCCTTCCTTCATTTTGGGTGTTGGGTATTTGTCCCAGCAATGAGAGAAGAGTAACTGAGACGTTTTAACCTCATTTGTTTCTTCCCCTTTTTGAAGTGTTTCTAAGCAAACTCCATGGTATTTTCTCACTACCAATATGTGCTTCATTAGATAACCATGACCTGTTTTAACCCAAGATAATTAATAATTTCCCTTAGACTATATCTCAGGGGGTGCAGCAAGGTGACAGAGTCACTGGGAAATATTTTAAGTTTCAAAGGGAACAGAAACTTGACACTTGTTGGCCACCACACATTCCCTCAAAGGTAGGTGAGAGTGAATGCAAAGTCTCACCTAGCATTAGTCATAGTAACATTTGAAGTTACAGGTTAGTAGAACATCTCATATTTTAGTATGAGACAGTTTCTCATTCCCACTTGTGACGTGGGTTATTGTTACTATGTTGGAGAATGCAGATAGGGAATGTTCCATTCACTGTAGGAGTGTATTCTAGAGTGCAATTCTTCTCTTTGAATTCGATATAAGAGGAAGCAGGAATTAGTTGAGAGACATTATATTACTTAAATCAGATGAACAGAAGAGAATTTGATTGTGTTGTTTTAGTAAGAATGTATTGATTGTTTTAGTAAGAAGGAACATTTTTCTGGGCATGGTGGCGCACACCTGTAATCCCAGCGCTAGGGAAGCTGAGATAAGGATCACTCTGAGTCCAAGCTACATAGCAAGACTCTATACCAAATAAATACGATTTAAAAAGTTTTTTTAAAAAAGGCAAATAGATATATGCTGTCAATATTTATAAAGGAGATAGCAAAATGTTTGATGTGGAGTCATGAGTAATAAAATAGCAGGTTTGCTCATTTCTTCATTCAGCCATTAATTCTTGGGATGTTTGTTGAGTGTCTCTATTAAATATTGGGCTCAGAGAAGTTCTCAGAAGCATCCTTTGTATACAGCAGAAAGGAAAATAGTCCACAAACTTGATCCGCCATCTGCTCTTTGATTACCATACTCATCTGATAAGCACTTAGTATATATTATTTGATGATTTAAATGATCCTTTAAGAACTGGATTCTTCCTATTTTATAAGAAAAAAAAACCAGTAAAGACTTTCAAGTTAAAATGCTTTGTCAGGGGTTCTCTCTTTGGGTATTACAACTGAAGAGAGCCACTGTGTTTTTTTTTTGATGGGAAACATCTAGTCACATTTATTTAGATTTTTTTTTTTTTTTTTTTTTTTCAGGAAGGGTCTACATACAGGATGTTCAGGGTTTAACTACTAGATCTGACTCCTAGTGATCTGCTTGTTGACAGCCTCTAAAAGCTGGGATTACAGGCAGGCGTGTGCCACCATGCCTAGTCTCAATTGCTGTCTCAGCGCCTGTAGGGAAGGGCGGGGACAGGGCCAGTACAGCAGGCCCTGAAATGATCTCCCAGCCCCTGGCCCCTGGCCCCTGGCCCCTGGCCCCTGGCCCCTGCTTGCAGGTGCTTTAATCCACTGAGCTGTTTGGCCTATTTAGATTTAAATGATACCTTTGATCCTGCCTATAAAAGTGCCCCATCTCTCCCTATTTCAGATGTGATCCCCAGTGCTTCAGACAGAAGTAAATTAGAAGATTCTTTAGTTATCTTAAGGGCCAACTTTTCTGACATGCAGTATACAGTATTTAGAGCCTGCTTGAAGTTTTCACAGACCAGAGGCTTTGCTTTAATATTTAACACTTATGTGGTTAATAGTTTTAGAAGCATTTGGGTAATGGTGCAGGATGATAGTGATAGTGTCTTTTCTACTGAGTTTAAAGTTTGTCACTTTAGGGACAGCAAGATAGCTCAGCTGACTAAGCGCCTCCTTTGGCAGTCACAGGGGCCAAGGTTTTATCCCCAGTCCTACATGCTGTGCTGGCCCCATCCCTGGGGCACACTGAGTCAGTGAACAAGTCTGGGCATGGTAGTTTATGGCTGGAATCCCAGTGCTGGGGAGGCTGAAAACAGGAGTGTCACTATGAGTTGCATAGTGAGACCCTGTATCAAATACATAAATGGGGAAAAAAGTTTGTCACTTTTTTGTCACAAAAGTTTTTGTGTAATCTTTAGAGGACTTGTTTTTGACACAATATGAATATTGTGACCGAATAATCAATTATCTAGTTTTAGGTTTATTTTTCTAATTTAAAAGTCAGACTCCATAAATACTTTTAGATTGTATTACATTACTTATTTTATATGCTTGATAACTTGAAAATGTTTTGGTTAGCATTGCAACTGACAGAAAAATCATGTCTTTCAAAAAAATTCAGGTGTGTTAAGTGCGTGCCAACTCCCCAGAATGACTGGTATCCCTGTGGACTGCAGACATGTACTAATAAGAAAGGAAGCAGTCAGTGAAATCCAGTCTTTAACCAGACATATCTGTAGGTCTTTAAAGGCATTTATTCACTGTACATTGACTTCCTTTTTAATGCAATTTAGTAACTTTTAAAAATTGTTTTAGCATTGTTTCTAATCATGATATTTCTTTTGAATATATTTTCTTTCTGGTTAGCAGAGGAAAGTTTTGATTTTGAGAAAACTATGGTTTCATAAGTGGGATTAAGTTGTACATAGGCGAAAACATTGTAAACTATACTAGTTACTTTCTCATTGCTGAACAGAATACTTGACAATCCACAAGTTAAGGGAGGAGGTTTTTTATTTTGGTTCAGAAGTGTAGATATTCCATTCTGTAGGTGGCTGACTCCAACACAGAGCTGCATGGGAGAGGGGCTTTATGGAGGAGATAGAGGTTGAAGAATGTCATACCAGAAGCAGAGATCAGCCCAAAGACGAGTGAGGGAAATAAGACCTTCCAAACTATCCCTTCAGTGACCCATTTCTTCCAGGGATCTTTCACACCCCATATAAAGCTATAAACTCATCAGTGGGCCAGCCCACATGAGTATCATGCCCCCATGATCCAGTCATCTCCGATAAGGCCTACCTATAAGTGCCTGAGATATAAATTATAACATAGACTATTAAAAAAAAGTCATAAAATAGAGAAAAGCAAAGATATTATAGTATTACCAGTAGCACCAATTATCTAGGTGAAACCATCAATCTGGCTTAGCTATTCAAGAGTAAATGCTTTGATTTTATTATTCTATCACTACTTTTTCACACTTTAATGTTTACAAACTTTCAGTAATACCATAATGTGGGTTGTATTGCAATTTAATTATTTCTTATAGTTTAAAAAAAATTTGTAAATCATCTTTTGAACTTATACCGTAATCTGTTTTTTCTTACTTAGGACATTTAGATTATATTCTTTAAATTATTTTTAGCTATTTTTAATGATGTTATAGTGAAGATTTGCTTTATACATTATTTCTTTTTTTCATTTTAATTCATTTATTTGGTACAGGGTTTCACTGTGCAGCTTGGACTTGTAGTGATACTCCTGTCTAGCCTCCCCAGCATTAGGATTACAGGCGTGCACCATCACGCCCAGTTTTGGTGGAGGGCAGGGCATGCCCAGGGTTCTGGGGCCTGCATGGCATGCGATACTGGGGATCAAACTTGGGCCCTTATGCTTCTAGGCAGGTGCTTAGACCACTGAGCTGTCTTCTGCAGCCCTATATGTTATTTCTTATGTACATTGGTTTGTTTGCTTAATTGGGGTGTCAAGTCAATTTTGTGTTAAAAGAGCGTACTGAAGGATATACAAAACCCATGTCTAGTCTTTAGAAGAATTTCTGTTGTTCAATTGCTAATAATTTTATGAGTTTTATTAAACAAGGAATACATAACAGGGAAAACATCAAAAAATAAATTACTGAATTTTTCGGTACCAGGGATTGAATTTAGAACCTTGTACTTGCCAGTCAGGCACTTATGCTGCTGAAAGCACTGAATTTTTAATATTTGCTGTTACTTAAAAAGTATTAAAATTTTCATCTTCTTTATAAATTCTAGATAGAAGACCTTTGAGTGCTTACTAAGATTATTTTTCCTAATTTATGGGTTGTCGTTTCACTATGTTGGTGATTTATTTTGATGTGCAGAAACTCCTCAATAAGAGGAGGTCCCAGTTGTTGATTCTTTCAAGTATTTCCTGTGCAGTTTGATTTTTGTTCATGAAATGTTTGCCTACCCCTATATCTTGAAGATTTCCACTTACTTTCTCTTCCAGGAGATTTAGTGTTTCTGTTTTGATGTTTAGATCTTTAAATCCATTTTGACTTTAGTTAAGTGCATGGTGATAGACCCAGGTCGAGTTTTAGTTTTTGGCAAATAGAGAGCCAGTTTTTCCAGCACCATTTGTTAAAAGAGGCTATCTTTCTTCCAGTAAATATGTGTGACCCCTTTGTTGAAGATAAGATGATTGAGTGTGTTTGTAGTTATATCTGCATCGTCTATTCCATTGACATACACACACACTAGTTAGGATAGATATACAGCTACTTTCTCTGAATTCAATATGAAGAAAGATTTGTACTAATGCTGTTTAGACAAGATATCATGTCTGCATCTTGTCCTCTACTACAATGACAATATGCACTATATTAATTATTGTAACTGTCCCACTAACCTGTTTCAAAGTTGTTTCGTTGCTATTTTATATCTTTTATTTTTTTTTTCTCATTAAAATAAAAAAAAAATGGAGAACAAAATCTTCAGGAATCCACTTGCCCTTCTTGTTACCATAGCAAACAATCCATTATTGATGCAAAAGTCATATTAATAGTGTTACTAAAAATGTAGGTATCTTTTAGATTTGTAGTATTTGTCAGCTTATAGTGGATAATTATATCACCTACATCTTTTTTTTGTATTTTAGGGAAGGGTCTACCAGGTGTTCAGGGTCTCACTGCTAGATTGGACTCATAGTGATCCGCCTGTTTACAGCCTTCCAAGAGCTGGGATTACAGGTGTGTGCCACCACACCCAGTCTCAATCACAGTCTCAGGGCTCCCCAGAGGCAGGGCCCTTGCAAGGCAGGCCCAGGGATCAAACCCCCAGCTCCTGTGCCTGCTGGCAGGCGCTTTAATCTGCTGAGCTATTGGGTGTGCCCTTACCTACATCTTTGACAATAAAAATAAAGAAGTGTTTATCTGAAAAAATTAAAATTTTCAACCTCAACCAAACCTTTGTATTTGTTTTACAAAGTCTAAAATATAAAATCAAGTAAATTCCTGTATGAACTACAATGAAAATACTAATAACACTGTACAAAAAATTCTTTAATTCAATTGTCATACCAAAGGTAGTCTTCACCCATGACGGCAGCACATTCAGTACGTATGTATGGCTTACATTGATAGCACATATGCTTAGCTTTTCTGTCCGTTTTGTAGGACATACTTAATATCTCTCTGGTCTTGCCGTTTTGTCAAGAGGTTCTTTATACATATAAAATAACATAAAACAAGAACATGAAATATCAATAGAATAAAGTATACCTAATACCTATTACACACTATGGTTTGTATCTTGATAACCTCCAAAATCTCATACAGTTTTTAATGGGGCTTTTCAGAGGTGGTTGAATTTAGAGTGTGTGATTTATTCATGATGCAGTGCTAGGATTAGGGGTACTGTGATTAAGGGTGGGCAATTTCTGGATCAATCTACTGACTAGATTGGTAGTACCCTCATCCCAGTAGACTGGATACAATATAAGGACAGAAAGAGGTTTATCTTTCTGTCTCTTTTTGCTTTTGCTGTCCCTTGTGGGCACCATGAAGTATTCTCTGACAAACCACCCTGCTTAGGAGCCGCCCAATTATGGACTGAACCTCAGCACACTGAGCTAAATAAACCACATCTGAAGTTTGGGAGTCAGGTATTTTATTTTAGCAGTGAGAGAAAAGTAGCTGACACACACATATAGAATAAACATTTTTGTATCAGCCATGTACTGGTGTACAAAACTAACTTGACATCTTGCTGGTTTTTCTGTGTTGTGAGGAGCTTTCTGTGTTGTGAGGAACACTGTATTGTATTCCTTTTAGCAGGGAAATGGGATGTCAATAAAATACAGTATCAAACATGTAATGAGTGTTTAGGATAGACATCAGCATTTTTGCATCAACTATGTACTTGCTTACAAAGCCTAAAAGATAATATCACAGATAAATATCTATGTGATCTACAGAGTAAATACAAAAGTACCACATAAAAAAATCTTTTGTTCAACTGTCACATCCAAGGCAGTCTTCATGTATGAAAACTGCATGGTCCAACATGAGTAATGCTTACGCTAATAGCACATATGTTTTGTTTTCCTGTCCTATTTTTTAGGGCACAGCTAACATCTTTTAGGTTTTCCAGTTATTATTATAGTAGGTTTTGTGGTGATGAGTCTGCTTGTTCACTTGTGGGGCGCACCAGCATGCCCACAGCTTTTTTGTGTAGCTCCCTGGATAGAAATATTTTGCTCTTGTTTTGTAAATTATCTGAGTTCTGGTTTTAGTTCTCTAAGAAAGTTTCTCTGTGATATTTTGTACTTATTTTCTTTGTAAACTACCTAACTATTTATTCCACACAAATTTAGAATCAAGTAAAACACAACCATAGGCTAGGGCCTTGTGTTTCGGGTGACATCGTTGTTCCCGCATAACTCATCAGTTTATCAACATTTACACCATCTTAGGATTTGTTGTAAAAAGTTACCAGCTCAGGCTTCAGTTTTGTTCAGCTTTTTCCATCATGGAGCAATGTTGACATCAGCAGTACCATTTTGTTTTTCTTTGCATTGTATAAGGCCAATGCGTTATCTTTCTGAGATCCAAAGATTGGATTGCCATTTGATAAGTGGGTGAACACAAAGAATGCCTTTTTCTATCGTTGAGGTTCAGCTACTGAGATATACAACCAGCTACAATTATGCTGAAATAATATAATTTCATTAAAAAATTAGGAAATGTGCTATGATAACTTATAATGCCCATAATTAAATTTCTAAAAATGAAATGTTATTTTTAATGTGTAAGATTATTATCCTACATTAGGTATTTTGTATATATTGATGCATTGTAATCTGATACCCATTATCTTAAAGTCATGTCTTTTATCTGATACAATAAATATATGACTATTAGTTGATACATTGTATCAATTTGAAAAGTTAAAAGCTTAACTAAATTGCTCAGCAATTCCACACCCTAGGGAGTGGAGGCCCCATCCTAGAGTGACTCATCACTTAAAAGATATAAAAAAGAAAATTTAAAAAAGAGTGTTCCACTTCCTTAGAGGAGCTCTAGTCTTTGCAGTCAGCTTGGACTTGATGTCGTTGCCTGGCTCTTAGCGCAGATTCTTTGACTTCCACCTTAGTGGTGTGGAGGCCTTCATGTGTAGACTCACCAGCCTTCCATTGCAGACCCTTTGGCCTCCTGATACAGACTTAAACAAAACGCTGTAGTGAACTCCAGACATTAGACTGAATCCTTCAGACTCCTTGGACTGTCACCCACAGAGTCAGTTGAGGAAGCATGCAGAGGGCATGAGCATGCTGGATACCAAAGGATTCAGTTTAAGGTCTGGAGCTCACTGTAGTGTTCTGTGTAAGTCTGTGTTAGGAGGCTGATGGGTCTGTGACCAAAGGCAGATGAGCCTACCCTAGAAGGCTGAAGGATCCAGAGTGGAGGCAGAAGAATTTGTGCTAGAAGCCAGGTGAGGAAGTCCAAGTCCAAGCTGATTGTGAAGACCAGAGCTCCTCCTAGGAAGTGGAAAGCTCTATCTTTAGGAAAAAAAAAAAAAAATAAATATATATATATATATATATATTTTTTTTTTTTTTTTTTTCAGTGATAAGTCACTCTAGGGTGGGGCATCTACACCCTAGGGAGGGGTCTCCCTAGGGTGTGAAATTGCTGAGCTGATTTTAGTTAAGCTTTTAACTTTGCAAGTTGATACATTGTGCAGTGACCATCTTACAGTCCTAATTTATTTATTTTGTTTTGTTTTTAAGAATATGAAGATGGTGATCTCTCAGCATGGATCAGTAGGGAAAGGTTTCAGAATTATCTTACTATGGATGGCTTCCTCTTATATGAACTTGGAGACACAGGTAACAAGCAAATGAACAACTTCCAATACTTTCACGAAATTTTTCTTTGATTGCTTAAATCTGTTTTTGCTCTTAAGATTTTATTACTTTGTTTTGTATTTGGTACAGGATCTCACTACATAGACTGGACTTGCAGTATTCGTCCTGTTTTCAGCCTCCCAAGAGCTGGGATTACAGGTGCGAGCCACCGTGCCCAGTCTCAATTGTGGTCTCAGTGCACCCCAGGGGATGGGGCCAGGGGCCAGCACAGCATGCCCAGGATCAAACCCCAGTCCCTGCATTTGCCTAAGCTGGCACTTTACTCCACTGAACTATCTGGCCCTTATTTCATTATTAAAGGAGACCTGAATTGTAGTTGTTCTTAATAAGAATAAAGACTGGTATTACCTCTCCCTGGGCTCTTGTTATTACCAAAAATATACCTTTGTATATGAGTCAGAGCTTAGCTGAAGACAGAATTTACCAATAGAACTGATGTTGAGAAGAAGAAAAGGAGCCTCAATAGTAAGAGAATCAGAAAAAAATATCCACCAAGAGGCTATATAGTGGTGGCTGATTTTTCTTTTTCTTTTTTCTTTCTTTTTTTTTTTTTTTTTTCTTTTAAGTGTATTTGGTACAGGGTTTCACCGTGCAGCTCAGACTCATAGTGATCCTCCTGATTTCAGCCTCCCCAGCTGGTCTCTGGCTGGCATCAAGTGCCTGGAGCTGGGACCAGGGTAGCTTGTGGTGCCGGGATCAAATGGTGGATGAGCTGGTACTAGGAGTTAAAAATGCAACTTCTTAGTTACCTCAGAAGCCCTGTTTTTACTTGTGAAGGGAAAATGAATCAGTTGGGTGGTTTCTTCAAATTACACTGAAAATGCTAAACAAAGCAAATATAGATATACAGTATAAATGTGGGAACTATAAGAAGTTAATTATATGATTTCATTGATGTAAACTGCAGAAGTTATAAATTACTGAGGGTGAACCTCTGGCACGTGTGCCACAGTGAGTGTCTTTGTACAACAGCAGCCAAGCATCATATAACAGTTATTTTATTTAAACCAAAACTTCCCTATTAATTACAGTCTTGGCACTTTGAGATAAATGAGTTTGAGATTGCAGTTTGGGTACTTGGTCTCAAAGAATTGGCTAACAAGAAAGTTCTATAAATTTATGGTAAATTCCTGATTATTGTAACCATGGTTATTTCCCTTTACAATGTTGTTTTAAGTACAGTGGATGCATAGTTTTAGAGTAGAGGAAGGGAAACTATAAAAAAAACTGGTGTTTTATGGCAAATAATGGACATAGTGTTTCCTCTTCTGCTTTTAAAATTTACAGCATATTCAGATTAGAATTGTTAGCCTATGGGGCCATTGAGCTAGCTCAATGGAGTAAGTGCCTGCTTAGGCAAGCACAGGCACTGCATAGTTTGATCCCTGGCAGTGCATGCCACGCCAGCCCCATTCCCACGCACTCTGAGCCAGCCACTGAGTCCAGGGGTGGTGGCACACACCTATAATCCCAGCTCTGGGGAGGCTGAAAACAGGAAGATCACTATGGGTCTGAGCTGCGTGGTGAGACCCTGTACCAAATACATTTAAAAAAAGAAAAGAAAGCTAAAAATGTTTGCCTGTGACTAAAAACTCTTACCTTAGATTGGTGTTTGTTCTAGTTCATGAGCTGTCTTTTGACATTGTGTGCCTAATGATCTGAATCGTAATTCCTGAGTGGAGCTGACATGGTACTGGCAAGGCTTGAATTATTTTCTGATTATTTAAAGGAAGAAAGAAAAATGTAAGGACATACAAGGTTTTTTCCTTGAGTACTTAATCACAGGAGATAGCACAACCTCAAGATAATTTAAATAGTCATCTTAGGCCACACTCAAGTTCTCTTCTCAATCAGTTTGAAATCAGAAGTTTGCAGTTGCAGGGTTCCCTTTGTGTCTGACATAATTGCCCTTGTTGCCAGTACCTGTGGCTGTGTCCTTGCTCATTGTCAACCTGTGCCCTTATGCAGGTATCATAGTGGTGTCCCAACTATGTGTCTTCACATGAGTAACTTAACAGCAATTTTGTCACTAGTGATGTTTGTGTTCTGCACCTGCCGTTTTAGTATCTGTCTTCATTTTTCTCTGATCTCACCCCATATTTTCTCTTCTTCAGCTATGCTGACCATGAAGTTGTTTGAAATGACTGTGCTATCTGTACCAAGCCATCTTTGTTTTTGCTTTGTCTAGAAGATAATTTTAAATTTATTTCTGTCTGTTAAACGCAGACCAAATAATGCTCTCTTAGGAAAATCTTCACTAACGTCTTCAAGCTACATCACCTTACACTACTTTTTTATAGCAGCATCTTCCTTTTCTTTCTTCTCTTCTTTTTTGTACATGTTTGTAGTACATGTGGTTTGCAATCTTGGGGAATGGCTACATACACATAATACAACTTGTTTCATTTTTATTTTATTATTATTATTATTTATTTTTTTATTTATTTTTGGCAGAACCGGGGATTGAACTCAGGCCCTTGTGCTTGCCAAGGAAGTGCTCATTCTACTGAGCCATCTCCCCGGCCCCTTGTTTCATTTTTAAATCCCTTTCTACTTTCTCCCTCACTCTTTCCCTAAATCCTTTTTCCCCTTGTTTCTTTCTTTCAGAACTCTTTTTAATTTTAATATAACATGGATCTGGTATAAAGGTCTTTCTTTCCTACTGGACCGTGCATTTGCAAGTGCAGAGCTGGATCTGCATTAGCTCATTACTTTGTCTCTTAACTTTCCAAGAGTGCTACATATTATTTTGCACTCAGTAATTGTTAAATTAATATGTAAAAAATTGCGCCTATGTTTTTTAGAAACCTGTACCTCTACATGTTGCAGGCATTTTGGAAAAAAACAAGCAAAACTCATTTATGAGTTGTTTGAAAGTGCAAGAAGCCCATAATGAAATTCAAACTCAGTAGTGAGTGAAATATTTTAAGAAGGGAAAAAATCATAGTAAACTGTTGTTTCCACCACATGATTAAAAGTGGAGTCAAGATTGTGCAGAATTTAGAGATGTATTAACAAGCAGTGTAGAATTTGATGAAGCAGCATGGTAATGTGGTGATGCAATTGAAATATAGTTGACTTAATCCTATATTTTTATACCTGCTCTGAGCTAGATACTGTCTCACATATTTGTGCATATAATTTCATTTCGTTTTCTCGATTTTTCTATGAAATAGGTGTTCATTTCCTAATGTAAATGAAGTTTTTGAGCTTAAGTTATGTAGCTAATAAATGATGGTGCTTCACTGTTGTTGATCTTCCAGGGTTTGGTTCAGTTTTTAGAATATAGTGTGCATTATCTGACTTTCTAACCCCACATAATTATTCTGCTGACTGTCATGCAGCCTCACAACAATGTATCAAAAGTACATATGATTTGTGTTCTGTTTAGGACAAAGGAAATGTGAATCAGTGTAATTCTTACTACTTACAGTTTTAATGTTGGCAGAATACTTATCTAATCAATTTGTGTGTAGTTTGAAAAACAAATTATTATAATTCACTACTGTTTATACATTTGGGGTAGAAGACAATTATTACTTGAAGATGATCAGTTCACTGATTCACTATAAAATATACTATAATGTCTTTATTTAAATAATTGTAAATGAATAGGATAACTGGTAATACATTTTAGAAACTTTAATATCCTTGTTTACAACAAAAGCAATAATAGAAAAGTTTATATTATGAGCTTATTGAATTTAGATGTCATTCTTAATTTCAGGGAAGCTTGTGGCTATCGCAGTTATTGATGAGAAAAATACATCCATTGAACATACCAGGTATCATTGCCTTGAAATCGTTTTAAGCTTCAAAATATTTTTTAATTCAGTCTTTATGTGGCCTTAAATAAACTTGATATGGTACCTTACAGTATCTTTTCTTACAGCACTTAGATAAAATAACATATTATAACAATACTTCTGTTTTTTCAAAGGAAGAATTAAAGTATTTATGTGTTTATTCTGCAGATTAAAGTCAGTTATTCAAGAAGTTGCTAAAGATTACAGAGACCACTTTCATAGGTATGTGTTTGCATTCCGGGAGCTTCCTTTATTTCTTTTTATATTTTATAATACAACAAAAATAATACAGGTTATACTACTGAAAACTTGAAAATCTCTACTCTGAAATTCAAAGTGCTCTAAAACCAAAAAGTTTTTGAGCTCTGACGTGACACAAAGAAAAGTTTAACACCTGCCCTTGTGTGCCTATACTTCAGTCAAAATGCAGGTACTCTTAACATATTGCACAAAATTACCTTTGAGCTAAGTGTATTAGGTATTTATAAAACATGATTATGTCCCGTGTTTAGATTTTGGTCCTGTCCCAAACATCACTCATTGTATTTATGCATTATTTTTAAAAATGTGAAACTTGTGTTCCCGTGTACTTCAGATAAGTGATGTTCAATATGTATTTTATGCTCTGAATGTTGAATCAAGGAAGTGAAGTACATGTTAGTGTGCACTTCATCATGAGTTGTCTGAGTCTTGAAGTGAGAGAAAAAACTATACTTTTATTTATAATTTATATTATTCTTCTTGTTGATAGGATTCCAGACAGGTTTTGTGAGAATATTTATTTACAAAATTGAGAGTAAATAAGAATCGGAAGTCAGAGATAAATGTTTGTAACAAGAACTCAATAACTGAATATAAAAATGGCATTAGAAATAAGTATTTCTGCTGTGTGCTAAATAAAGCATTCTTTTACTGACTGCCATGAAAGACAGTCATATGTTTGTTACATTGTTTAATTATTCCAAAGCTGAGGAAATGTCAAGAGTATAGTTGTCGTAGTACACAGAGGGTGGCATCTTTTGAGTACATCTTTTTTAAAATAAATGGATAGTTAATTTTAAGCATGTTTCTATTGTAAAGGCTTTTATTTTCTTAAGTTATAAATATGTATAAATGAAGTATAATTTGTTACTACTACATATCTGTATTTGTATCTCTTAAAGCTGGTAAAATTTACACTTTTATCTATTATTATATGTTGTATGTAACTTACATGTTAAATGCTTATGAATTTACCAAGCAAGCCCTAAATTTCAATTTGTTATATTGTTTACCTCTTATAAAACTCAATGTTGTGTTCTTCCCTCTGCTGTCCCTGCCATGATTTGTTAGGGATTTTCAGTTCGGCCATATGGATGGAAATGACTACATAAATACCTTGCTGATGGAGTAAGTAGAGTCCTGAATGATTTTGTTATCAACTCTTAGCAATTTTTAAATATTTATTTGTGAAAGATGGACAGAATGATTAAATAATTGAACAAATTCTTGGTTTATTTTGTGGCCGATATTTTCTCATTAAACATTTTAGTTTTGGATGCATTTGAAGTTTCCTGAATTTTAATATTGTTCTATATTAAGAATTATCTTGGGGCCAGGGAGATAACTCAGTGGAATAAGTGCTTGCCTGGCAAGTGCAAGGGCCTGAGTTCAATCCCCGGTTCTGCAAAAAAAAAAAAAAAAAAAAAAATTATCTCCTGATTCAATGTGATAATATATACTATGCTGAAAACACATCCTGTAAAAACTTGCAAAGTTTGAAGTATGTACTCAGTTCATACTTTTTTCAATGGGTAATTATAACTATTAAGTAGAAAATTTTCAGGACTTAAAAACTAGTTGTTATATAAGAAAAACAGACAAAACCTTGTATATATACTAGAAATTATGAAACTTCAAAAGATTTGTTGTATTTATGATATAAAGTCAGTATTAATTCATTCTAATAATTTTAGTGTATTTGGTATATAGTATCTAGTATATGACAGCCAAAAAAGGGAAAAAAGCCAAATAAAATATCTGTATAATCATTAAAAATGCTTAGCCCTTATTTTATTGTTGTTATTTATTTCTTATGATACTAAGGATTGAATCCAGGATGTTTCTACTATGTTACATCCCCAACAGTGTTGTGAGTCTTATTTTGAGACAGGGGTCTCATTAAATTGCTACATTACTATAGGCTCAAACTTGTAATCTTCCTGTCCCAACCTCCCTGCTCAGATTACAGACTATAAATTTTTAATACTCATAACAATGTGGGAAAACTATTGTCGACACAATTCCTTTCCATTGCCCCAGGAATTACAGTAATTGTTTGTGTAAGCTAGGTATGTGGCCTAGCATAAACCTAGGAGAAAGGGATATTCTCTGTAATCTCATGCCAAGGTCACTTTATTAAAAAAAAACCCAGCAACTTATTCTTAATAGAATTTTTCAAGTATATATAATAAGCACTTTGATGAAGCTATTTCTTATGTCTTTCACTGTAATTCAGTATACTGATTCATTAAAGCAGCACTTGGCAAGAAGGCAAAGCCATTTTCGTCCAATAAACATTAAGATGATATTCAAAATGTATAGTGATAGATGAACTTTCCTTTGTTTTACTATAATTTGAGTTGTTAAAAAGAATTGGTGCTACAATGGTGAGAGAATACACTTTATTTAAATTATTAGGTTGGAGGGGGTTTTAGTATTCTAGAATGTGATGTATTTTGGTGAATGTTCTAAGCCTACTTGAAGGTATTTTTATATTTTGCTGTCATTAAGCACAGTGTCCTATAGAGTATGGCCGTGGATATATGAAGAATTTGCAGGAGTATTTATTGAACTTGTACATTGGACACAGTACTGTAATGGATATCTAAGTGGAATTTTCTCATGCAGTTTTTATACTGAGATAGGTGCCTTTGCCCTCCACTTCATAGATGAAGGATTACTACATGCAATAAGCTAAATTACTTGCATAACACCATCTTGCACCATTTAGGAGCGGGCACCAGATGTAAACCAAAGCAGGGTAACTCTAGCAACCATGTTCTTGCCTGTTCTGTTCAAGTGGGATTCTAAGTGACAATGATGGCATTTAAAGATTTGTGACAAGGAATAGTACTGCTTTAAAAATTAGTAGTTCATTACATTGTAATTTCTATCCTTAACTTCATAATTATTCAGCTATCTTATTTGACTGTAAGAATATTTCCATGAATTTAATTTCACTAGTTTTAGAATCAGTATGAAATAAGTGTCAGAATTTTGCTATCTCTGTGTTTAATATATATTTGATTTCTTTGTTTTTATGTTTTTAGTGAATTGACAATCCCAACTGTGGTTGTACTGAATACTTCAAATCAGCAATATTATTTGCTAGACAGACAAATTAATAATGCCAAAGACATGGTCCAGTTCATTAATAACATTTTGGATGGCACAGTAGAAGTGAGTAGCTCATTTCCATTTCACAAGGATAAGGGGAAGGACAAAAGAGAAACTGGTTGCTTCTTGATTTTGAAAGCAATAGTCATCACCCACACTCACTCTCTCAGAGATGCTCACCTTCTCCCAGACTCAGAACGTTCTTGTATAGCAGAAGTTGCAAAGGAGTTACTGAAGACATTTATAGTAGATACAGTGATTATGGAGGTGGTACTGCATTTGAAATTGAGTAGGGATAAGAAGCTTACATTGTGTGGGCTGATCTCCATAGTGAACTTTCTTGGCACTTAATACATTTCTGGGTCCATAAGAACATTGAATTAAGTTATCAGAACTGGTTTTCTAAGGAAGTCTTCAAACAGGAAGTTTAATGAGAATGAAGACAACCCTGGTGGAGAATTCTAAACATTCAGGAGGTGTGACCAGAAAATACAGTGATTAAATTTTAAAAAGATATATTAGAGTAAAAGACACATTGTCATTAATCTCTCTCAAAATATTCCACCTTCTTTTAACCTACTTATTCCACTTCATGACACTTTCTTGCCACTTTCTAAAGTAGTTCTGAAAGTTCTGTTTTGTGAGTGTCTTTAGTTGAGCTATCCTAGCTACCTCAGTCTCCTGAATTTATTGAAAATATTTACTTGTCATGGACATTTTGACTTTGAGAAACAGCTAGAAGACACACAGTGCCAAATACAGTGAATAAGGTGAATGGAACATGTTTTAATGAGCATGTCCTTCTCTTTGATAGGACATACCAGCAACATTCACCCTATTTGTAATTATACCTTATAAAGATACTGAAAAAAGAACTTCCAGAAGTGCTTCCAGAAAGTGACAAAATGATGGGATATGTGTGTTCAAAAGAAGGGAATAATCTTTTTCAGGGGCATTAATGACAATTTAAACATTCAGGGCTGGACAAATAGCTCAGCAGATTAAAGCACCTTTAAGCAGGAGCAGGGATCATGAGTTCGATCACTGGGTCTGTCATGCTGGCCCCACTCCTAGGGCGCAGTGAGATGGCAATTGAGATTGGGTGTGGTGGTGCACACCTGTAATTCTAGCTCTTGGAAGGCTGTAAACAGGTGGATCACTACAAGTCCAATCTAGTAGTGAGACCCTGAACACCCTGTAGACCCTTCCCTAAAATAAAAAATTTTTAAAGAAAAGTTTCCTTTAGGACAGAGGAGATAGCTCAGTAGAATAAGCATTTGCCTGGCAAGTGCAAGCTCCTGAGTTCAATTCCCAGTACCACAAAATAAATAAATAAACATTCATTAGTATGTTTTGGTCCTGTCTCTTCAAGTATTTCTCAGAAATAAGAGAACAAATTGCACTTTCTATTTTCCCTATAAATTTGACTGGTGTTTTTCAAACTGGGCTGCAACTATATAAGACTTGCATTATCCCTTCATGTCACAACTCAGTTGTGTAATTGGCTCATAGCTTAATTTGGTAAAATAAAATAAAATTTTGAAAGAAAGTAACAACTCATAGACTTTAACTTTTTTTACACATGTGGTACTTGGGATTGAGTGAACTGAACTACTACATACATTCCCAGCTTTCATTTATTTTTTATGTTAAGGTAGGCTTTCCCTAAAAAAAAAAAAAAAAAAAAAAAAAATTATCTCCTGATTCAATGTGATAATATATACTATGCTGAAAACACATCCTGTAAAAACTTGCAAAGTTTGAAGTATGTACTCAGTTCATACTTTTTTCAATGGGTAATTATAACTATTAAGTAGAAAATTTTCAGGACTTAAAAACTAGTTGTTATATAAGAAAAACAGACAAAACCTTGTATATATACTAGAAATTATGAAACTTCAAAAGATTTGTTGTATTTATGATATAAAGTCAGTATTAATTCATTCTAATAATTTTAGTGTATTTGGTATATAGTATCTAGTATATGACAGCCAAAAAAGGGAAAAAAGCCAAATAAAATATCTGTATAATCATTAAAAATGCTTAGCCCTTATTTTATTGTTGTTATTTATTTCTTATGATACTAAGGATTGAATCCAGGATGTTTCTACTATGTTACATCCCCAACAGTGTTGTGAGTCTTATTTTGAGACAGGGGTCTCATTAAATTGCTACATTACTATAGGCTCAAACTTGTAATCTTCCTGTCCCAACCTCCCTGCTCAGATTACAGACTATAAATTTTTAATACTCATAACAATGTGGGAAAACTATTGTCGACACAATTCCTTTCCATTGCCCCAGGAATTACAGTAATTGTTTGTGTAAGCTAGGTATGTGGCCTAGCATAAACCTAGGAGAAAGGGATATTCTCTGTAATCTCATGCCAAGGTCACTTTATTAAAAAAAA
>NW_004524673.1:231846-242645 GCF_000260255.1 Octodon degus
TATTTAGGGTCTCACTATTGTGCTCAGACTCATAGTGATCCTCCTGCCTTTGAAAAAGTAACAGACACATCTACCTAGGATCAAAGTCAAGAAGTCTTAATCGCATGGTGATTAGTCTTAATTGCATAATGACAATTTTATATTTGTGCAAGTAGCATTTTGGTTCAAGTGAAACACCTGGATGTTTGAGAACACTTCTGTTTTATTAATTACCAAAACTTGATTCTGAGTTTTAGTAATTGTTTCCTATAACTTGGAGATCCAAGCTTTAAATGAAGTGAGTTGACTGATTTTTCACATGGAGTTTTTCTATCTACCTTTCAGCACTTGCTGACCTTTGTCTTCTAGTAGACTGTCCCGACTACACAATAGCAATCCCAGCTTAACTCACAAATTTTACAGGACTTACCTCAGGGTTGGTCACTGACTTGTTTGGATTATGAGTAGGAGAGAAGGGATTCATCATCAGAGGAGAATCAGGCTGTGTTAACAGAAGAAGGAGAAAATGTGGGATAGGAAAAAAAAAGTTAATATTGAACATGGATTTTCAGTTTATTTATGTAATTCTTTGTAGTCAGCCTTTTCATCCACATTAATAAAATTATACAACCTAGAAGAATGAAATGGTGATACTTAACAATTTATTTTTCTTATTAAAGGCCCAAGGAGGTGATAGTATTTGGCAGAGATTGAAAAGAATAGTATTTGATGCTAAATCTACTGTTGTGGTAAGTTTGACAGTATGTGTAGTGTCATTGGTAATTTTAAATGTATGGGGTTCTTTAGTGTATTGTAATGGAGGTACAGTCTAAGCCAGTGATGGTGAATCTTTTAACGACTAAGAGCCAAACTGCAACCCCAAAACCACTTATTTATCAGAGTGCCAAAACTGCAGTTATACCTGAAAACTAAAGTTACAGTGTAGAAAAAGCAGCTCTACATTGACATATTTTGTTTTAAAAGAACTCAGTAACATACATGCCATAGGTTCACCATAAATGATCTAGACTTTCAAAGGTTTGGGTCAAAATATGTGTTTAGTCCTTTAAGAAAGTATGCATCAAGTGGAAATTGTTATTCTATTTCTGTATGATTGGTGAATTATTGGAATTCGGAATCATTTAACTTGATAGTTATAAAAAAATAACTTTATTTGTATAAGAGTGTTGTTAGTTCTGTAACTTGATATAAGTATAGATAATAGAACTTTTTTATTTTATAGAAAAATTTTAGTATCACTGATTTGGGTCATTTTTGTTGAGGGCTCATGTACATAAATACAACTTTATTCTTTTTTTAATCTCTTTCCCATTCCTCTCTCTCTTTTATCCCTCTAAATTCTCTTTCCCCATTTTCTTTCTTGTTGTTATTAGTCTTTGACAAAGATTTTAATGTACTTGGTACAGGGTCTAACTCTGCAGCATGGATTCATAGTGATCCTCCTGTTTTCAGCCTCCCCAGCACTGGGATTACAGGCGTATGCCACTATGCCTGGTCTCATGGCTTATCTTCGCTCCACTTATTTCCCTTTCCCTTCCGCCTGTCCTCTCATCCATGTTTTCTTCGGCTCTTGTGTTCTTTCTTTGTACTTTTGTCTTACTCATATAGAGATATTTGATATTTAAGCTTGTGTGTCTGATTTATGTCACTTAATGTTATATTTTCTAGGGGGATCCATTTTCCTACAGATGTCTCCAATTTGTTTAAGCCAATCAGTATTCCATTATGCACAGATACCCCATTTTCTTTATCTGGTCATCTTGATATATGCACAGAGGCTAGGATTTGACTATTATGAATTATGTAGCTATAAACATTAATATGCGTGCATCACTAGTGTGATTTATGTTTAGGAGAAGATACCTCAAGGATAGCTGTATCATGGAATTCTTAATTTTAGGATTAAAAATTTTAATTTTAGATTTGGAATATTCTAAGAAATTGTTTTTAGTCTTTCAGTTTAGCTCTCAAACATCTTCACAGTAGAGGCATTCTTGAATTTGTTTGAACCCTTATCTTAGTTTCAGTTGTTTATCATGAGCTACCCCATCAACAGTTTTGTTTCTTAGACTGAAAGCAATCATAAAGATATAGCTAGTTTTCTTAATTGATAAGAAGTAAACAATAATCTTTGACTTGTCTCATGAAGGCATCCTTCAATTTTTAGTGCCTTTTACCAGCCTCATTGCCTGGACCCTGACCACAAATCGTTGTCTATTTGCTGTTCCTGCTGTTACATGGGTTGCATATTTCTTAGGCCTCCAGTTGATTCTGTGTACCACTACACAATTAACATTACTAAAGTTAGCAGATTTTCTCACTTCCCTTTGCTTTTCCAGTGATGCACACCAGAATACTCTATCCATCAGGAAACATTTTTCACTGCTTTTTAGTATTTTGTTAGAGTTCTGGAGCTAATTGCTAGTGCTTATATTACATCTTGTTCTACCTCTTACTTGCTGGTTTCTGAATTTCTACAATAGGCTGTGTGATTGTTTTGTGAAGCTAAAATGTCTTTTTCTCCTCTGAAGTTATTTATATTGTTCTCAGATGTTGCAGGTACTTTATTCAATAAAATTAAAAACATTTTTACTTTCTTAGAAGCTGAGGGAATATTGTATAAAAATGATTGAAATTAGTGGGCTTTGTTACTAACAAGTAAAAAATATAAAAAATGCTATGTGAAGATAGTATGTATGTATAAAACCTAGTCTTCTCCATTAATTGATTCCTATACTTCTACAAACATATCAAAAGCTATTGGGCTCACAGTAACCATCTTAGAGACCATGATTAGTGTGAAAAAAAATAAATGTCTTTAGAAAAGAATTAGTTTTCTGCTGCTGCAAATAGCTGGTTCTGTACATATACACTCAAGCAACACAAGTGCACATACACACCTGCACACGTGGAAATAGAGTTTGTGTCTTCTACAGTGACTTTAACTTGGGAGTTGTAGCTCATATATTGACATTTATTCACTGGAACTAAAAATAATAATAACTCTGTAGTGATTTTAAATTTATTGTATGCTTTTAATATCAAAATTGCTTTCAGGATAACTGAATTTTAATTACCCTTCTACAGTCTATATTCAAGAGCTCACCTCTCATGGGCTGCTTCCTCTTTGGCTTGCCGTTGGGTGTCATCAGTATCATGTGCTATGGAATCTACACAGCTGACACAGATGGAGGTTACATAGAAGAACGATATGAAGTAGTATCTAAAAGTGAAATGGAAGCTCAACAACAAATAGAAAGCAAAGAACAACAGGAACCGAGGCGGGGAGAATCTTTAGTGCCTACAGTGCAAGAACCCAAGGATGTATTAGAAAAGAAGACAGACTGAGACTTTGTAAGCATAAAATATTTGATAGCGTTTCAAATTATTAAAGTCTATTTATTGAATTTAAGAGATTTAACTATAATATTTACAGAAGAAAACATGTTATTTGTATTTTGCTAATATCAACTGCATGGGTTAAAGTACTCTTTCCATAAATGTGGAGATGTTTGGAGCAAAGAGATGAACAATTTGTGGAAAACAAAACCAAATCACTCCATCAGGGTTTCCCTAGTGTTATTATATAACAGATTAGTTCTATTTGCATGTTTCTCTGTCTGAACATTCTGTGGCAGAGTTAATATTTTGAGCCAGAATATTTAAATTGGCCAGTCAGCTAGAAGATACATGTTTGATATAGAAAAACAATACTTCCACTGCCTACCTTCCATTCTCATATATTTTGGCTAAGATTTATATGGAAAAAAATGAAGTCTTTAAAGTGTAGGCACTTTAAGGAGATCTTGGAAATTTTTCCATTTATCAGAATAAGGTTATAAGGTTAAAATACTGTATTGTGGTTTTATATAGCATAGTGACTTTATTTTATTAGTTATTTTTAAAAGAGAGAAAATGTTACTTTTTAACTTTTTACTCAGTTGCATTACTATAGAATTTTCATATGGGCCTGTATAGTCAGGGAAAAAGTTTTGTGATTGACCTTTGTAAAGTAACCAGGATGTACAGGAAACAGTGGCTTCAGCTCATGGTCTAGGAGTACTCTTTAACCAGATTTCTCATTGATCATTGCAGGAAGGAAACATCTCTGTTAATCCTACCTTGCTTTAGCCAAAGCAGCCAAGTTGTTTTTGTTCGTTTCATTTTTATTTGACATATTGAAATTTCTTCTGAACTTTCCCTTGATGAAAGAAAGCATTTGCATTTTGAAAGGTAGTGTATATCATATTTTTGTTAATGGCATATAAACTCTATAATAAATAAGTCCAAAATGTATATGTATTTGCACATAAGAAATTTATCATCACATATCTCTTAACTACTGCCATGGCATGTTTGAGCTCATAGTGATTGATAAGTCATAAAATCAGCACATCAAATGTCAAACATTACATCCAATCAAGGGAACAGGTTGGTGTATTTATTATGGATTTTTTTTAAGACTTCATATTTGATAACTTATTCAGGTAGCTATTCCTTGAGTAATGTAGTTACCCATTGTAAAGAATTTTATTGAGTATTTAAAAATGTTTAGTCAATTTAAAACTATGTAATTTATGGTCTTGACACTGAAGTTATTTAGGGCTTAGTTGCCCAGGGCAGCTTTTGGTTCTTTCTGATGCCATACTAATCAAGTCAATCCTGAAACTATTGTATTTAAGTGCTAAAGAATCACTAATAATTACTTCATCATGTCCATATACTCATATTTAATAATTAAATATCCATTCTTAATATTTGACCTTTTCCCATCATTAATTTTTTTTTTTTTTAACCTGGGATTGAACTCAGGCCCTTGTGCTTACCGGGAAAGCGCTTATTCCACTAAGCCATCTCCTTGGCCCCCCATCATTAATTTTAATGAAACAAATATGAAGCACAGAGAAGTCCAGTAGAATGAGATGTTCTCAAATGAAAACTGTTAAATATGGTTAATTTTACAAGTAGATTTCTCCTCAAAAAATAATGACAAATTTGGGAAGAACTATATTAATATTTCAGGTGTTCAAGCTTGTCTTATAGTAGGATAAGGTTTGGAAAATAGAAATTCTTCAAGACTCACTTACTACTTTATTTTTCCTTGCAAAGGAAAAGCCCAAGTATAGCAGATGAATGGGCATATGTTGAGGAGAGATATACTCAGAGAAAAGGCTATTCACTAGGTATTAAAAAATAGTTGCAGAAAATGCATTTGGTTTTTTTCCCTTCACATTTATCACTGTCAGTTTTTAGTTTGCATGTTTTGTCTTATCATTCATAACTTGTAAATAAGAATTCAGTGGGAAAAAAGTAAAACTCAGTATGTTCAGTAAACACGAAAACCCACCAGCTATCCTTTGTATCCTTTAATACTCTTCTAAATAAATGAATCCCTTGTTCTCTGTTAACCTTTGCACAAACTCTGTACTTTTGCCTCAGGTTGTTTGTACACTTAAAGTATGTTTCTTGGAAAAATAAAATGTATAGTTGGTTTATAAGTGAATAACTTTATTTCTTCCGTTTGTATTAAAATTATGCTTTTTAATTGTTTCTGTTTTGGATTTTTTTTTTTTTTTGCATTGTCAGATTGTTAACACATTTTTACAACCCATTATTATGTTTTCCTTTAAGTGTCTTAGCAGAGATTTACTCTGAATTCACTTTTCATGGAAAATTACTTCAAAATAAAGGCAGAAATCTCAAGGTTTCAGAGGAATATTATGCTAAGGTAGTGATGAAGCTTATGATCAGTATTGGGATCCTTTAGGAATTTCGAGCTCTATTTTTTTTTATTTGCAACAAAATACTTTCTAAAATTCAGAATTATCTTTATTGTTGCTTGAATCTGGTACTCAGATATTTGATGGTATTTCACAGAGAAAGCTTTGTACCGTATGATAGAGTACATGCTTCTCATTGTATGTGTCAGTATTTTTCTAGCTGTTACCTTAAATTTGTTTCGGGCATGTTAGATGTAGAATTTTCATTTTCCTTCTTAAATGTGGTGCTTCCTGGTATCTGGTTTGGACATAACATTAAGATGCCAAATGTTTGCACATTGAATTAATGGTCTGTGTGAGTAGTTAACACATGTATTGTTTCTTTTTGTTGCATTATGTAAATGAATTTCTTGGATTTGGGAACTAATTTGGTTGTAGTTTTGGTTTTGCAAAAGATAATTTAAATATTTCATAGTTGATTCATATGATGTGGTAGGATGGAAAAAAATCATTCAGTTTTTATTATGCAGAAATCGTTCAAGTAAACCATTTTTAATATTGAGGCTATCAGTTGATGGGACTAGGTTTATCGTTTTTATTTTTACAAATATATATTTTTTCCAAATGTGTCTGAGTCCAAGCATGGGCAAAAAATAATTTTCTACTTTGGGATAATGTATAAAGTTTTTAAGAAGTGTATTACTTGTGGAATTCATGATACCCTGCCTTAGGGCATCAGTTGTAAACCTTTGTTTTTCTAAAATAAAGTAATTCAAAATGTAGCAAGTTTATGTTATCTTTGTTGTGTGTGTTTAGATTTGGCTGTATGAATAGTACTCCATAAGCAAAGACAACAGCTAATGGGTCAACAGACCCAGTAACTCTGCCAGCTGTTCATTATGAGATACTTTTAAATTTTAAGTAGACTTGGTAGTGATCAGATTGTAATTAATTCCATTATGAATTAAGAACGTGAAATTCATAGGCTTTGAGGGGCTGGGGAGATGGCTTAGTGGAATAAGAGCTTCCCTGGCAAGCGCAAGGGCCTGAGTCAATTCCCGGTTCCACTAAAAAAAAAAAAAAGCTTTGAGAAATTTGAACTTGTGCAAACTCTGATGAACACTTTTTTTCTGAAAGGGTGCTTCACACTTTTTATAGAGTTTAAAGTTAACATAACTCTTTGAATCCTTAAACTGCTAAGTATGATCCTGTACATAATTGAAATTTGGGCTAGAGATATAAACTGGTAGGGCTTTGTGCAAGGCCTAGTTTTGATGTCCATCACTGCCAATAAAGAAAAAAGTTTTGTTGTTGTTTGTTTGTTTGTTTTTTAAAGAGGATCAAGTTGTAAAAGTATATGATGAAAACACAAAGTTTCATATAATGTTAATTTTTAAATGTATTTTATATGGAGATCATGTGTCGTAATGGAAATAACTAGCATAAGAATAGTAGTCCAAGCAAAAAGCAAACTTACCATCTTAGGACCTTGTGCTGACTGGCTAGTTAGAATAAGCCTCTTCTGACATGAAAAATAAAGCTTGTTTACCTGTTCACAAACTATGGGAGCATATCCGACCCTCATAGTATCAGTAAGTGGCCATGATGCATGGTGTGGATAAGGCTGTGATGTCAATGTCCAGTTGAAACTTGCTCCATTTACCCTTGAGTTTGGGTTGATCACTTTAACCTATTTCCTGAGTTGACTATGGTTGGAGGACAGTAGCACCTACTAGGTTGGATTTTAAAGATTAAAATATATTTGGAACATTGGCTGACACATAGTTACATTGTATCAGTCTTAATTGGTTTCTTCATTTGGAGTTGATACTGTTTATTGCAGACAAATGCCGTGTTGGAATTATGAAATCCTAATGTATAAATTTCTTGGCTGCTTTCTGCCGATATACATTAAATATTTGGACAGAAATCTCACAAAATTATTTCTTTGATGTTGAAATTAATAATAAATATTTAAACATTTCTAGAAATTTACTGGTTTTTCTTTTAGTGAGAATGAATAAAGGTTTAAGTGTCCAATAGAATTATTGATACATGTGAATATTTATATATGTGTTTTAGGCAGATTTAGGATATTCAGTAGAGATGGGAAAATTATTTTCCTGCAACTACTCCTGACCGGTAGTCAACTTCAGCTTTTTCTGAACTTATTTTCCTATAAGTTACAATGTATTTTATAGGAAATAAACTGCTAAAAAAGTGAGAATTATTTTCATGTGCATTTTTTTTTATGTTGATGTGTCTTCTTTGTACGACTTAGATTACAGCAGTAAAACACAAGCATGCCTTAAGTCATTTTAAGCTACTTTACAGTAATTGGCAATTTTTTTTCTTAAAATGCTCAATTGACAAGTTTTCTGTTTTTATTAGTTTCCCTTCTCATGCAATCTATTACTCAACATAAAAGCATTATTTCTGGGGATATAGCTCAGCAGTGTAAGCACCTGCCTGGCAAGCACAAGGTCCTGAGTTTGATCCCTGGTATCACAAAAGTAAATAAAAATTAAAAAAAAAAAATATAAAGGTTAAAAACAAATCAGCATTTTTTAAAAAATATGGCCCAATACAATGTAACGAGTATCAGCATTTCAAGTACACAATCTACTCAGTGAACATTCACGGTGTGTGTGGGAAGCTTCAATTTTGAAACACTTTTATACCCAAAGGTTAGTGTGATTCAATAATGGCATGCAACCACTTACTATGAAGTAAGTTTACTGGTAGTAACTTTATGAAATTTACTCCCGATATTTGATGTTGCAAACTTTAGGGTCTTTGAGATATGTAGGATCCTTGTACGTAACTGGCATAAAGCCATTAATTGAACTATCTTAATAGCTTTTGAAATTTCTTTGTTTCTTCCCACAAAGACCTGTTATGTGCCTTCCACGAATGCAGCCAATATATGGAGAAATAAACTGGGACAAAAGCTGTATGTTCTTATAATCCACACATTTCCCACACAGGGTACCTGTCTTAAGAGGTTCCTTATAAGGGTTTTCCATTGCAGCAGGCAGGTTTTCATTGCTGGTTACCTGTTTATACTGTGAACAACCACTTCTCCATAGCATTGCGTGTATTTCAGGATCCATGAGGCAGACGACAGCTGTCATCCTGTGTGTCAGCTTCTTCCTTCCTAGACCATGGCACACAGCGCCCATAGCATCCTTGGTTTCCATTCCTCTTTTTCCTTTCTTTCCTCTAAATCCTCAACAAAAGCATTGTTAGGGTCTTTGGGAGAGAGGATTAGTGGCCAGGGTGAAACAACATGCCAGTTTATGGCGGCACCAAAGATGAAGATAATAGGGAAATTAAGGCATTCACAGGAAGAATTCACCAAAAGGAGTATCTGAAGAGTCTGTGAACTGGTAGGCTCCCACACTGAAAATAAGCATAACCTAGATGACCTGATACCATTTTCTCTCAGACTATCCTGTGAGTCTGTCATTGTAAGCACTAAAGCCACCCTGTATGACACTGATGGCAAACTTTTAGAGACAAGTACCCAACCCGCACCTGAAAACATTTATTGCAAAGCGTCAACATTGTAGTTAAACCTGAATACAGTAACATCTTTTTGTCTCAAAAATAACACATGAACATTAGGTTCACCATTACTGCTCTTCGCTCATGCACACAACAGTCCCTTGTCTTCACAACAGAAAAGTCCAAAAAGGTTTTAGTCAACTCTAGACCGTGGCAAATATGGATATCACTCTCTAAATTTGTTGTATTCATCTGAAGAAGTTATGGTAGAAACATTATTTCTCCAGATTTACGCATGATTATTTTTCAGTTTTGTCCCTATAAGTGATGGTAGTCACTTACTGATCTATATAACAGTGGTTTTCATCCATCAGAATTATTTGATATATCAGTTTCTGAACATGTTTGATACTGTCACTGGAAATTACTTTCCTAACCAAGAAACCTAGTCAAAAGTATAATTTTAAAGACTCATAGTTAACATTGTGAGATTCTACACACACAGACTTAATCTTGGTTAAGTAATAAATCTGTTAAATTCCTTTGTTTTGTTTTTATTTCTCTTGATTAGTCAGGGCTCTTTATTTTAGCCACCCAAGCACTGGGATTACAGGCATGTGTCACCATGCCCAGTCTCAGTTGCCTTCTCAGTGCACCCTAGGGGCTGGGCCAGCATGGCTTGCAGCACACCTGGGATCAAACCCTGGCAGCTGTGCTCTGTCTAAGCAGGCACTTTAGTCTGCTGAGTTATTGGGCTGACCCAGTGATGAGTTGGTGCTCTACTTTCAAATCAAACAATTATCTTTATTTTTATGTATTTAGTAGATCTTTATAAGCATACTTTTTCATTTTGAGGTTTTAAGATATGACTTCTCCAAACTATATCATGACAATCAAGTTGATAGAATGGCTTAAAATCTGAAAGTTTTATAAAGACACAAAAGAAGAAAAACCCCCACCAGGAATAATTTTTGTAAGACTACACAAAATTCACCTTAAATTTGGACATATATTCACATTTTTAGTGTAGATGAATCCACATTTTCAGTAGACTAATTTGGTAGCTGTGATTGTTGTATAAACTTCCACCCAAATTATCCAGTATGTCTGATATAACCAAAACTGAAAGTGATAGAATTACTATTAAAACACCATATATGATATTTAATTGGAATAAAGACTTTTTTGTTGTTTTTGAGGCAGTCTCACTGTATAGCCCAGGCTGGCCTAAAACTAGGTGGTAATCCTTCAGCCTCCCAAGTGCTGGGATTACAGACATTCACCACCATGTGCGGTACATTAAAGACTTAATGGTTCACAGTATTTTGTACATGGAAATATTTTGAATATCCCTGTTTTGAGTATGGTGATGGTACTGCCCTACAAGTTTGTTGACTTTTAAGGGCAAACATGGATTTCAGTCTCTAAATCTGAAATACAAACAGTAGAATTATATTACTTTTTTATTTTGATATTTTTATTAGTACATATTTGCAGTTCAAATGATTACATTCTTCATAGGGAGATGGTACATGTCTTTTTTATTTTTTTTCCAAAATTTTATTGATAAAC
>NW_004524673.1:250656-264020 GCF_000260255.1 Octodon degus
AGGGGGTGGGAGAGGGTCCGGCCCACGCTGCGCCTGGGCTGGGACTGGTCCCGCTCGTGCAGGGTAGCAGGAAGCTCTCCACACACTCACCGGACCTGGGCTAGGACTCTAGAATTATATTACTTAAAATTAACCACAAAACACATTTGGATGAAGTACGGTTTAGTATTCATTTCACCTATACTCTATAAGTAATATTCATATGTAGTTGATATTAATTGCTTATATGAAATTGAATAGAGCTAACATTTAAAAACTATTTATTGCTTATTTTTCAGGTATTACCACACTTAATGCAAACTATAGAGTTGCTGATAGCTTAACTTCAAAAACTAAGCTGCTAACTTTCAAATTTATGAGTTTTTCTCAAGGTCTTAAAATTATGCAAAGGAGCAGTAAAATAGTAACAAGTGAAGGCTATCAGTAATTTTCATGGGAAACAACCAAAAGGAGAGTTACTTGGGGAATGTTTTTTATTTTCCCCAATTAATACTCTTTTAATTCATAGAAATTTTGTTGTTTCCCTCCCCTTATACTGGGTTTCTTTCATTATAGAGAGCCACAGTTTATGAAATTCTGGGGAATTATTTAGATGTATCATGGAAAAAAATGTTGAGGCTTAGGTTTTAGTTTTTATAGAATGAAATATGATTTAAAAAATACCCTTGGGAGATTAACTAAGGTCAAGACAAATCATTGTTTCATTCTGAACACTTAGACTTTCTTACTCATCTCATTGGCTGAGTCCCAAATGGGATGTGACTCTGTCATTTCCCTGTTTCCTTTACAGTAGTAAAGTTGGAAATGTTCAACTGTTGATGCAGTCATCTATGTTTATGCAAAGGTGAGAGTTTTCTGGTGGTTGGTAGAGAAAATTTAGAATATTAGTGTTGGCTAGTTCTTGGGATTATCAGAAAGGCCTTGTTCAAGAAAAAGATGGCAGACGAAAGCATGAAGGAATTGTATTGATCAGCTCAGAGTCTTCTGCCTGTTGAAAGTGGTACAACATGATTGAGAAGAACCATTTTCTCTATTTACTTACAAATAAATTTCTCCCTCCAAGCTCAAGTTATAGAAGAGCAGAAACTCAATGGCATAAGACTATCGTTAACCTTTCTCTTCCAGTACATTTAGTGTTTCTGTTTTAATATTTAGATGTTTAAACCTAAACCATTTTGACTTTCATGCATGTTGAAATACATGGATCTAGTTTTAGTCTACCACATGTGGAGAGCCAGTTTTTCCAGCACCACTTACTAAAGAGGCTATTTTTCTTCCAGTGAACATATTTGGGCCCCTTGTCAAAGAAAAAGTGCTGAGTATGTTTGTAATTGTGTCTTCATCTTCTTATCTGTTCCATTGATCCTCAGTTTTTTTTCCCTTGCCAGTACCATGCTGATTTTATCACAGTAGCTTTGTAGTGTAATTTTAAGTCACCAATTGTGATGCCTCCCTTCCTTCCTTTGTTGGTCAAAATTGCCTTTGCTATTTTAGGTTTTTTCTGATTCCAAATTAATTTTAGGAATGTTTTTTCTAGATCTGTGAGGTACCATATACTATTGGTATTTTGTTTGGGATTGTTTTAAATCTGTATAACAGTTTTGGGAGTATGGCATTTTCACAATGTTGGTTGTTCCTATCCAAAAGCAAGGAATATCTTTCAGTTTTTTGAGATCCTCTTTGATCTCTTTTTTCAGAATGTTATAATTTTCAGTATATAGATCTTTTAATTCCTTTGTTAGATTGATTCCCAAGGATTTCTTTTTTTTTTCCTTTCTTTTTTTGGGGGGACGATGTTATTGTGAAAGATGTGGTTTAGCCTAATTTTTCTCTCACTGAGTTTGTTGTTTGTGTACAGGAAGTCATAGGGGTAGAAACAGAGTTCATGAATAAAAACAAAACTGCAGGAGAAATACTTCAAAAAATCAGCTGGGATCTTACTCTATTAAAATGTTTTTGCACATCAAAAGAAATCACCAACAGAGTGAAAAGAAAACCTATAAATTGAGGGAAATTTCTGGCCAATTATCCCTCAGACAAAGAAATTCTATGTAGAATATATATAAAGAATTTTTTAAAAATCAGGCCCCCAAAATTCAAAGATGCAACCAAAAATTGGACATCTGAGATAAATACACACTTCTCAGATGAACAATTACAAATAACAAATATGTGAAAAAATGTCTAACATCATTCGTCATTTGACAAATACAAATTAAAACAACACTGAGATTCCATCTCACCCCTGAAAGATTGACTGTCATCAAGAAGGCATTTAACAAATACTAGAGAGGCTGTTGGAAAAAGCACCCTTCTCCACTGTTGTTAGGAGTGCAGGCTGGTACAACCATTATTGAAGTAAATCAGTGTGGAATTTCCTAAAAACGCTAGGATTGGAGGTCCCATTCAAGCCAGCTATTCCCCTCCTAGGTATTTTTCCAAAAGAATTACAATCATCAGACCACACCCAGATATGCACACTCATAGAAGCACAATTTGTCATAGCTAAATCTTGGAAAAAACCACATGCCTATTAACTGAGGAATAAATAAAAAGGATGTATTTTTATACAATGGTGTACTACTTAATTATAAAGATATGAGGCTTTTATAGGTAAATGGAGGCAACTCAAAACTATGCTAATAGGTGAAATAAGTCAAACATCTGTACAATCAAACTCATCCTATTGTCTCACTAGTGTGAAAACTCAAATGTACATAAGAACTGAAATGTACGACAGATACTGTGAATTTGGACTAAACTGGTCAAAAGAAAAGACAAATTGTGCTAGGGACAGGTTAAAGGAAAAAAAAAATATGTGTATACAAGATGGATAAGGTTGTTATACAGCTAAGTTCTCTTAGTTCATTAAAAACAAATGTGCTAATATTGTATCAGCAAGATAACATACATATGTCTTACACTCTGCATGACTACCAGGAAGAGGACAGTATAGAGTGTATCAACTACTGTAACTATATTAGTAACTTGTTTGAAACTAGGTTTCATTGTTTTGGGGTTTTTTTTTTGTTTGTTTTTGTTTCTGTTTTTTTAAAGGAAAGAACAACTGGGATGGGGGAAAGGAAAAAAAGATATATAATAGCTAAGATAATTGTACCACTAACCTTTAGTGATTTATTGAAAGGAATGATTGTTTCATTGATCAGTCTTGCATTCTTACACTTGGTAATCTGAGCAACTTCATTGAAGATAGCAATATGTAATATAACACCCGTTGTTAATTTCCAACCATCTTGTTTTGAAATTTTGTATCTTTTTATTGTTTTTGTGTTTGTTGTTGTTTAGATTTTTCCTCTTTAAAAGAAAAAAATAGAAGAAAAAGAGAGAAAAGACTATCTTTAGCACCTTTATTAACTATTCCATAGAAATTAAACCTACTCTCTAGTCCTTTCTAGACCTTTACATGGTGATTTATAAGCACTTTTTTTTTACAACAATATGAATTGATTTTTAGTTTACTGAGTCCTTAAATACTAGTTTATATGGTGAAAGACCTTTTCTGTTCTGCGTTTTCAAAACTATATTCTTATTTGTTTGTTTGTAATGTATTTGATTGTTACAGGGTCTCGCTATGCACAAGTATCTAAATACTGATTGCTTAATAAAGATGTAATGGCTAACACACACACCAAAATAACACCCAGGATTTGGAGGCAGATCTATTTTATGTTGATGGGAACTGATTTGGATCATTCCCAAAATACTAGGCTCAGACCTCTGGTGGTCTAGGGATTATATATGATTAGCAAGCATGAAGTACAGAGACAGAATGGCTTATGAACTGGGGGTTGGTTTATACAGTGTGCATCACAATGACCAGTAATTTCTAACAGAGAAACAATTAGAACAGGAAGTGGAACAATTACTTGGGCCACTAAGAAACTGAAGAATACTGGTAGGGTGTGGGAGTGGGGAGTGGTTTCTGTTATGAAGAAAATACAAAAGTCATATGCTTTAAAAATATTTTCCATTGATATGGAAGGCTTTTTTAGTTTTGATCTAAAATCTTAAAATATATGTAATAGTTGAAAATAAGAATAAATTTGATATTAAGTACTATGAAGACATTTACATTAGCGAGTAACTACATCCTCTGAAGAAATAATTACTTTATTTGAAAATGCCACCTTGAACTTGTTAGCCTTTTTAGTAATTACTATATTTTCTGTCAGAGATTCTTAATCAGTGGGAGCTCATCAGAATAAGCATCTCAGATGATTTATAACAAGTATGTAGGAACCTAAAACATCTACATACTTAGTCTTGTTTGAATTTCGGCGTGAAACTTGAACAGGAAAAAAAAAAAACACCTCTTATTGATTGTGATATTTGCTCCTTATTGTGAGCTTATGGTTTAAATGATTATTAGGAGGGCCAAAAGTGTAGACACCTTTGAGAAAAGTGTGTTTTTGTGATTTCCTTCTGAGCACTCTGAGGTCTGATTCAGTACAAGAAAGTGAAACGCTTCAGCAGCCACATCATGACATGTCAACCTCGGCTGGCTGAGCAAACAGGCAAGTACCACGCAGGAGCTTTAGGAAAGCAATTTTTATGCCTGTAAACAAGAAAGTAAGTTTTGTCCAGCTGGGATTATTTGCCTGTCTTTTTATTCCATGTTTCCTTTAGGGACAAGGAAACTGACTTTAGTCATTTTTTGCTGCTGGGGTCCTAATGGTAGAGGAATCCTTTGAGATGTCCTTGTTGCCATCTCTTGCATTCTGACTTAATCTTCATGAGTCATTTGTTTAGAGAACAAAACTGTAAGTGTGAATACAAACATGTATTCACAGTTTCTTTTTCTCTTCTTTAGTATCAATATGAAATGTGTTCTTATATGAGCACTGCTGCAGTCTTAAATATAAATTGCACTTCAAAATTAGTTCTCCCTAGTAATTGGATAGAACAAGTTCAGTGTATAGAAGAAAAAAAGAAATGAAATGAATTTACCGGTCTCTAAGGGGATTCGGCTATTGCATAGTTAGAGAGAAAGGTACATGGCTTGACTCCGGCTATGTTGTTTTCAGTGAATTTGCCCCTTTTGGGTCCAGGACACCCAACAATACCAAAATCCATCAGTGCTCAAGTTCCTTATATGAAGTGGCACTGCATGTAAATAAGACCAATCTATATACTTTATCTCTAGATCACTTTTATCAGCACCTAATACAGTGTAAATGCTATACAGATACAGTAGATGCTATACTGGTATTGCTTAGGGAATGGCAATGACAAAAGTCTGTACATGTTCCAGTACAGATGCAAACTTTTCTGAGATTATTTTAATCCATTGATGTGGACCTCATGAATACAGATGACAACTGTATATATTCTGGTTTAGTAAAAATGTAACACAATTTTCTTTGCATATTTAGAGAAAAAAATTGGTACATAATTATGACTCCATATTTACAGTGCCTGTGTACCCTTTGTCTCAGTACTTATATACCTATATTGCTCTAGAGTCAAAATCACTCTTGCAACTTTTATATGGCTTTGAGGAGTTTCAGAATAAATGTGGAGGAAACATAAGTATGATAAGTATTACGTTTTCCTATCTTGATATATAAACCCAGATTTATTTTAATATCAAATTGATTAAAATATACACATGAATACATTGGATAGAATATATTGTGGTGGAATTTTGCATGGATTCGTAAAGTTGCCATACCAAATCTAGGTGTAAAACAATTTTATGTGAAATGAAAAAATTGATGTCAAAGTGCAAATCAAAAATTTGAACAACATTGGCCATGAAGACTTTACAAAAGGTTTTTTAGTTAACAGAAATGAATAAATTATATTTGGAACCCATGAACATAGATTGAAACTTTCATCTCTTTTATTCTATTGTTTTCATGAAAGTACGTAAATAATAGCTGATTACTCCTGCTTAGTATTCATCAGAATGTCATTAATCTTAACACAAAATTGCAGCTTAATTCATAATTCAACATTTCTTTGAGGCATTCTCTGACCTATGCAAGAATTAATTTCTCCCTTTATCTTGATGTGAAAGTATGTTGTGTAAACTTGTTTGGCTGTAGAATTACACTATTAATGAATACTGTTTTTATGCATTTATTGAAAACCAAATGGTACTTTTAAAAGTTGAAATTGGATCTTGAAATCATACTCTTAAGTGAAATAAACATATTTGTAAATATCACATTGTTTCTGGTGTGAGATAAAAGTGTAAATAAGAACCAAGAAGTAAAATATATAATGAAATAAGAAATTGTTCAAAAGGAAAGGGAAACTGGTGGGGGAGAAGAAAAAAATGTGAAAAAAAGGATAAAATGGAAATAAAGCTTGTAAATGAGGGGATGAGGGATTGAAGAGAGGTGAGGAGAATTGGTAAAAAAGAGCATCTAAGATATGTGCAGGTACAAGTTTCCTATGATGTATGTTATAACTATATCTAAGTTATACCAGTAAACTTAATAAAAAGTAAAATGAACTTAAATTATATTGCCTGGGCTCAATATTTATAAGAATTTGAATGTAATAATAATTGACTTAATAAATGATATTATGAGACAAAATTTTCAGTAACTTAAGCACGATAGTAAATACACATATGACATTCTCCACAAAAATGATGTGGAGGCTCCCATCTTTACTGGCATTTGCTTAAGTGTAATTGCATACCATATTTTCCCATATGTGTTGCATTTCCACTACACACATCCATGAAAACAGGAAATCATTATGTGTGAAAGGTAGCCAAGTAATTAAGTACAATGCATCTTCAAAGCAAAACTACTGTCAGATCTGTAATACACAGGAATTTTCCACAGAACTTGAAATTTACAAACTGGTGGGAGCACTTTTATTTTGGGAATCTAAGGTTTTGAGTCTTTATGTATTGTAAATAATAGTTTTCTGTCTTAGGAGGAGCAGCCCAAACATTTTCCCAGTCTGTATGTTGTCTCAGTTTGTTATTTCCTTTGCTGTGCAGAAGCTTTCTAATTTGTAATGTCATTTGTTGATGCTATTTGTTATTTCTTATGCAATCAAGGTTCTGTTCAAAAAGTCCTTGCTGAGGCTGCCTTCACTGGTTTTATCTGTTTTATCTTTGAGCAGACCTTTAAAATCTTTATACTTCTGTTTTAATACTTAGGTCTTTGATCCATTTTAGTACAGGGTGAGAGATCATAGTCTAGTTCAATCTACTGAATGTGTATAACCAGTTTTCCCAACACCATTTGAAAAAGATGCTCTCTTTCCTATAGCATATGATTTTGTGTCCTTTGTCAAAGATGAGGTTGCTAAATGTGCTTGAGTTATTTCTGCATCCTCTGTTCTGTTCTATTGATCCAAATGTCTGTTTTTGTGTCAGTAACATGCCTTTTTTTTTTTTAAATCACTGTACCTTTGTTGTATTACTTGAAATCTGGGGTAGAGATGCTCCTGGTTTGCTCTTGTTGGCTAGTACTATTTTGTTTATTCTGCATTTCTTCTGGTTCTGTATGAATTTTAGGACTATTTCCTAGTTCTTTGAAAAAAGATATTGGTATTTTAATTGGGATTGGGTCAACCCTACAGATTTGTTTTAGCAATATAGCCATTTTGACAATATTGACTCTGCCTGTAAAGAAACTAAGGATGTCTGTTTTTTTGTCTTCTTCAATCTCCTTTTTCAGAAGTCTCTAGTTTTTTAAAAAATAATTTTATTGAGAAATAGCAATGAGACTGTTTCAAAACCGATTAATAGGACAGTTTCAATACTTAATACATTGCATATTGTTGTCATAATGGTTATTCATTGTACAAGATGCAGACATGATATCCTGTCCACAAACACTATTAGAACAAATCTTTCTATTCACTGAATTAAGAGAATGTAGCTGTATATCTATCATAACTATTTTGAGTATACAGATACAAAATGGTTGTTCATTTGAATCTCCTTTTTTGTTTAGTTTTGTCAGAAAAGGGTATTCCATCGTCATTTAAATATTATAGGTGCGTGAATTCAGCAAAATATTCCAATGCAGTCCAGTAGTACATAATAGCAGTAGGTTTTCCATAAGACTGGCAATGTCAGAAGTTATTGACTTGAGCTTTTCACAGCTCAGCATATTAATATGACTTTACTTTTTATACTTCATTTTTATACTTTTCTGCTGGATAGAAGTCTCTAGTTTTAATGATAGACTGTTTTCTCTTCCTTAATTATGTTAATTCTTAAATACTTGATTTTTGAAACTTTTTTGAATTATATTCTTTTACTAATTTCTTTTTTGGTGGACTCAGTATTAGTGTACAGAAACCCTGTTGATTTTTTTGTGTTCATTTTATATCTTGCTACAATGTCCATTTTTAGTAGTTCTAGGAGACTTCATGTAACATTTTTTGGATCTTATATTTAGAGGATCATATCATCTGTGAATGAGGATTATGACTTCTCACTTCCTATTTGGAATCCTCTTTCTCTCTATCTGTGCCTGACTGCTCAGTAAATTTTCACATACTGTATTGTGCAAAAAATGAAGATGGTGAACAGTTTTTTCCCTGATTTCAGAAGAATATTCTTCATTTTTATCTATATTTAGTGAGGGTGTGTGTGTGTGTGTGTGTGTGTGTGTGTGTGTGTGTGTTTCTATTGGGAATTGAACTCAGGACTTCATGCTTGCCAGGCAGGCACTGTGCCACTGGGCTATATCCCTGGCCCTTTTTCTCTATGTGATATGATGTTGGCAGTAGGTTTGTCACAAATGACTTTGGTTGAGGTAGATTTTTTTTTCTTTGCAGAACCTGGTATTGAACTCAGGCACTTGCACTTGCCAGGCAAGCACTTATTCTACTGAGCTATCTCCCTGGCCCCAAGGTAGATTCTACTGTATCAGTCTTCTTAAGAATATTTTTATTTTTATATTTACTTTATTTTTTATTTTTTGGCTGGCTCAGGCTGCTGTAAGGGTGGGTCTGGTGCAGCATGTGGAGCTTGGAATCAAACTGCAGTCCCTTAAGAATTTTTTAAATCATAAAGGACATTATATTTTATCACAGACTTGGCATCTATTGAGATGATCATGTGATTATTGTTGCATCATCTTGTGAGATGTTGCATTTATTTGTTTGCTTATGTTGCGCATTCTTGAATCCTTAGGATGAAGCTTATTTGATATGATATATAATATTTTTGATAACTTATTGTACCCTTTTGTTAATAGTTTGTTGAATTTTTGCCTCTATATTCCTTAAAGAAATTTGCTCGAAATTATTTGTTTGTTTCTTTGTTTTGTTGGTCTTCTGTTTGTTAAGTCCTTCTCTTATTTCAAAATCAACTTGTAGGAATGAGTTTGGCAGTGCTCCTGTTTTGGCTTTTGTCTGCATATGATCCCTAAAGCCTCATGCACTCATAGCTGGGGCTTTCTGAAGCTGCATGTGCTGCAGAGTGCAATAGTGCAATTAATGTTATGTGGCACTCAGTCCACTGCTTGGTTTAGCATCATTCTGAGTATGAACCATGGGACCGCCCACGTTGTGTGTGGGTGACAACACCCAAGAGGTGGCTGGCCTGGATGGGATAAAGTAACAGAAAGACTTGTTTCTCTGTTTGCTGCTTGACTGCCACCTATCTTCCCTGCCAGGGACTGTTTCTTCTCTGTGATGCCCCTCCATCGTGCCACCCTTCCTGAGAGCCAGCTAACTATGAATTGAAACCTGTACAATATGTGAGCTGAAATAAATCCTTTAACTTTGTGCGTTGGATATTTTGTCTCAACAATGAGAAAATACCCAAGACAACTCCTTACCATTCAATATTCTTAAAGAGTGTGAGGAGTGTTTGATGTGAGATTTTCCCTGAGATTCTTGTAGAATTCAGCAATAAATACATAGGGTTATGGACTTTTATTTGTTGGTAGGCTTTTTAGTACTACTTATTATTGGAATTTGGGACTTTAATTTTTTTTTTTTTTTTTTGTATTTTAGGGAAGGGTCTACAGGGTGTTCAGGATCTTACAACTAGATTGGACTCATAGTAATCCTGTTGATAGCCTCCCAAGAGCTGGGATTACAGGCACTCCACCACACCATCTCTTAAAATCTTATTTTTGGTAATTCATATGTATCTAATAATCTACCCATTTTGTCTAGATTTCCCAAATTATTGAAATATATGTTTTCAAGGCAGTTACTAATAATGTGGATTTTCCTGGTGTCCATTGTGATTTCATCTTTTTTTATTTCTAATTGTTTTGATATGGATCTTTTTTTTCAAGTTAAGTTTGTCTAACTGTGGTGGATTTCTAACTAAAATGGTCAACTTATTATACCCACTTGAATTAAACTAGCATGGTACTGGGTGTGGGAGGCCCACCTGAGGATTGTTGCTAGCAGCATAAAGGCAGAACAGAAGAAGCTGACAAAATGCTGTTAGGGATGCTGTTGGAGAAGTTGTTGGAGCTGTTGGAAGCTGCTTGTTCTCTTGGGATGTACTGCTGTAGAAACTTATTATGCTGACTTTCCTGATGAACTTTGGAGAAGGTCTCATCCTCATCTTGAGCATCACTTCCTGGCGCTCGAGGGGAAGATGGTGCACTGCTCAGCCTCATGAAGAAGTTTGTCACACTGGCTTTCCTGATGGGAAGTTGGCTTTCTTTATTGCTGCAGGAGCTCAAGACTTCACTATTGCTGAGGATGGCTGTGATATTTTTGGAGGAGCTCTGGTATTTACATGTTGCTTCCTAGCTCCAGTTCAGATCCCTCAGTTTGCTAGCACAGATCCCTTATCCTGCTGGCATAGACTTCCTAGCTTCCACCGACTTTTGGGCCTTTCCAGCACAGATGCATGAAGTAGACCTGCATGAAACTTTATTGTAGGATCTAGGCCTCCAGTGGGACTTGTGGGAGACATTGTCCTGAGCTCTAGGTTCTCAGCTGGACTCATGCAGACTATTAGGATCCAGACCCTCAGCTGGAGTCTTTAGTGTTTATGTGTATGGACAGATTTCCCACATTTCTAAAATACAATTATTGGGAGATTCATTATAAAATACTATTACACTCATTCCAGCTAGTGGCCAGGCCTGGCATGTGAGTAGGACAGCCAGGGGCCCACAGGACCCTCACTCCAGCCAGCCAGCGGCCAAGCCAGGCATGATGGAGGAGGCTCCATCAGACAGGTCGGGTGTGGAACCCTGGTACAGAACTCCCTGCAGAGAGGCTAGAGGCAAGACCCACCTAGCCAATCCAGGAGCAGAATAACTTGCCACAGTGGCAGAGAAGGTTCACTTCCAAGTGCTACAGTAGGAAAAAGTGGAGCACAGAATCCAGACCCAAGCCACACCCACCTGGAAGAGTTTGAACTTGATAGATCCAGACCTGGTGCTAAGGTAATAACTCTACCAAAGTTCTACACCAAAGGTCAGAAGACAGTGCTATGCAAAATAACAAAGAGAAGGAGCAAAATGCAGTGTCAGGCCTTCAGCCCACCCAGAAAAAATGCAGAAGAAAATAGCATAGAAGAAACTGGAAATCACACACCTGAAATCTCTGAAATAATAAGAGTCGGAAGTAAAGAAACAACTACAGAAATTTATAGAGGAAATAAGACCAGAAATAATTTCTGAAATAAAGTAATAATAACTATAATGAAAGAAGTACTAAGTGCTTCTAAAAAGACACTGATAAAAAAATAGAGGAGAATAAAAAATGATGGAATTCTTGAATGAACAATATAGGAAAGAAATAGAATGCATGAAGCAGATTCAAAGTGATATGTAGGAAATTAAATCCTCAATCACAAGCTGGCAAAACCGTTGGAATGAAAATGAAAATAGACTTTCAGACCTTGAAGACACCACTGCAGCTAGTGAAAGGTAAGAAAAGCCCTTTTAAAAACAACTAGGATGCAGGAAAAAATAATTCAACATCTGCAAGACAATGCAAAGGTAAACAATGTAAGAATAATAGCCATCAATGAGAAAGGAGTCAATATAATTGATATAAAAAGAATATGGGCAGAAGTAATAGAAATCTTCCCAAATATGAGAAAACAATCTGACATTCAGGTAACCAAAGCATATAGAACTCCAGATAACATCAACCCAATTAAAACCACACCCAGATATATAATAATCAAGATCCCAGAAATTCAGCACAGGAACAGTATACTAAAAGCCACTAGAGAAAAGAAACCAATCACGTTTACAGGAAAACCCATCAGAATAATGGCAGATTTTGCTGCACAAACCATCACGTGAAGAAGAGCATGAAGCAAAGTACTTCAAGAGTCTTGCAAGAAAACAGATTCCAGCTCAAGCGATGTCCCGCGCTTTTCATCTGCTTCTATTGTTTTCTTTGGTATCTCGTCAGGTCCCTGGCAGCCAGGTTGGTGCAGCAGATCGAGAGCAAAGAGACCTTTCAGGAAGCCCTGGCTGTTGCAGGAGATAAACTTGTAGTAGTTGATTTCTCAGTCACGTACTGTGGGCCTTGTAAAATGATCAAGCCTTTCTTTCATTCCCAGTCTGAAAAATATTCTAACGTGTTGTTCCATGAAGTAGATGTGGATAACTGTCAGGATGTTGCTGCAGATTACAAAGTCAAGTGCATGCGAACCTTCCAGCTTCTTAAAAAGGAGAAGGTGAGTGAGTTTTCTGGTGCTAATAAGGAGAAGCTTGAAACCACCATTAATGAGTTAATCTGTGTTTTCCAAAAAACGTAACTATAGCTGTTTAAAACTTTTAATTTTTTTTTAATTTACAAAAAAATAAGTACAGAAACTATATATCCAACAACCATCTGATTATAAATGACAATAAAATATTAATTCTACCCTTTTTTAGAAAAAGAAAAAGAAAACAAATTCCAACTGAGACTGATATACCCTGCAAAACTCTCTTTCAAGTTTAATGGAGGAATGAAATACTTCAATGACAACAACTAAAGACTGTCATGATGACAAAGCCTAACCTACACAGACTACTAAAAGATATTCTAGAGAGGGATCAAAATGATCATAACTCCATGAATGAGAATGGAAAGAACCCATCAAAATAGGGCAAACAAACACAGGAGAAAAAGAGGTAAAAAACAGCAGTCTTTCAATTATGCTTCTGTACACCACAGCAAAATATTTCCATCCGAATACTCTACAAATGGACTTCTCCTGCACCCTATAGGTCATAATTCTGTCTGGATCTACAGGGTGGATATGAAGAAAATAGCAGTAGCTCAGCCCCACAAGTGACACTTGGCCACCAGTAGGTGTCATGCACACTGTCCACGGCCATGACATACTAGAACTTTGTGCAATATCCTACCCTAAAACTGTTAGAAGTGCTGGTCATATATTTGCCATTTTATTATTTATGTTATGTTTTATTCTTTTT
>NW_004524673.1:269960-277402 GCF_000260255.1 Octodon degus
TTTTTATATTTTCAGTAGGGGGCTGATATAAAGGTTGTTTGAGAGTATATTTGTGGAAGCAGAAGAAGGAATTCAGAGGGAGAGACACATCATTGGAGATTGAATGAAGCCATGAGAAGGCTGGATCCTGCTAGTATGCTGGTGTTTAGCTTGTGTTTTGATCCCCTATACAGTTCTGATCTTGTCTATCAAAAGCACTGTTTTCATTAAAGCATTACTTAATTCTTACTGTCTTTTTCATATTTACAGTTATCTCCAGGGCTACAGTTGAGCCTGATATATTTTGTCTTACAGCTAAACGTAGTCTCTGTGACTCTTCCTCCAGATCTCCTTTATCCTCTGCAAAGACCTCACATTCCCATGTGCAAAGTCTATGGCAGTTAGAGCTTTTGGGCACTTAGCAGTACTCCTGGTGGCATTAAGCAGTGGGCGATGGGCCGACGATCAGGAGGACACAATTTCTCCTATGCTATGAAGGTCAATAGTAGAGTACCTTGCCTAAGCTGGCACTATGTCTGTCTGGTTACAGCCGAAGGGAGTTCTGTGGCACCTAGGGCTCCCAGCTATTGCTCTGGGGGTTCACTGACACTCCACTGGGGGTGAGTAGGCTTCCCTCCCAGAAACAGGTGGTGGTCATTGGACAGAAAGTCATGCTGACATCAAACTTTTAGTGTGCAGGAAAATAATAGGGGAGTGACTAGTTGTGGTGGTGCTACTGTATCTTTCTCATCCTAGTCTTGTGGATTACAATCTATGGCTTTCAACCTATGAGCTCTGTTTTGCCTAGACTCACAGGGCTCAGCTGCTCTCTGCTGGAGTTGGGAGCTTCCTTTACTGATGCAGAACTCTGGGTGGTGGGAAAGATATCACAAGGACTTAGTATCCTTGGTCTTTGGGTAGTTACTGGAGGGAAGAATTGCCTGTATTAGTACTACTGGTGCTCTTTTTGTTGCTCCAATTTCCCTGGTTGGATTCCGTGGTTCTCTGAGGCTCTATGCCCAGGTATCTCCCAAACTGGGTTCCCTCTTTTATGTGGCAGGGAGAGTGTGCAAGAAACCTATCCCAGAAGTTCAACAGCTAGAGTCCCACATCTCTTTCTCAACCATCTAGGCATTATATTCAGTCTAGTAAATTTCTTCTTCAGGTTGATTCTCTGCATCTGGCTGTTTGCCTCCCCCATTTCACAACACTTCTTTTCTTCTCCCATTTCAGAATACCTTATCCTGCAGCTCTCCAAACTTCTCTCATGCTTTTCACATCCAGTGGGGCATGCCTAGTGTAATGCTTTTACAATCCTGCCTTTCTGCTGGATGATACTCAGCAGCAACATGCACCATTAGTAATTACCTGCTGTAGAGATACCCATTAAAAAGGATCTCCACAACTGCTTCAGCCAATGGCAAGAATGATGGGATAAGTGTGTTCAAAATGTAAAAGAGTATTTCATGGAAGATTAATGGCATTTTAAAACTATATTATTTATTTTTAATTTAAGCATTTATTATATATTTCAATCACACCTGATATGTATGAATGAAGAAAAGCAAAAAGACAAAGGGTGTGTCTTAGTTACTTTTCACACGTTGCTGGGACAAATACCTGACATTCAGAATGAGAGAAGGAAAGGTTTACTTAGTTCACCGTTACTGGAGGGTTCAGTCCATATTCCGCTGGCAAATGACAGCAGTCCATGGTGGCAGAAAACAATGAAGAGCAGAGGAGGAGCAGCAGCTGTGGCTCCATCATGCCTCTCTTCCTTTTAAGCTGACTGTGAAGACTGGTGCTCCACAGTGAAGATTGGAGCTCCTCCAAAGTGGCGCGTCTGCAAAGATCAAGCTCCTCCGAGGACTGGGCCTTCTCCAGGGAAGCGGAACAGGGCGGCTGGAAGCCAGGCAGGTCGGCAGGAAGCCTTTCCCAATTCCTGGGCCCTGCTCACCTCCAAGGCTGTGCCCCCACACTGAGAACTGCCGGAGCTGATTCAGCCAAGTTGACACAATGTATCAGCTAACACAGGGTGTAAAGAACAAATGCGGATCACTATTACAGTCTTTTTTTGCTTCTACCATCACTGTCATGGTGTTGCACCTGGCACTTAAAACTACCTTTTTTTCTTTTAACTTCACTTGTTCCTCAGAAACTCTTATGTTGGAAACCATCTTTGCCTAATGGGGTGATGAATATCATTTCTGAAAGGTTCTACCTTAATTGTGTTGTGTAGTTTTCCACTAACTATACTCATAGAATATTTGACTGCTCAGAGTAACTTAGGGGACATCTTATATTCCAGATACATGCTTCACTCCTGGTTCAGGTAGATACAAATTTTCACTGAATGGTTTGCCAATAAAGTAACACCTTCTCTTTTTTTTTTTGATTCGGTGACACTGGGAACCTCAAAAGGCCAAGCAGCCCATAGGCTTGCTTTCCTTAGAATCTCACTTCTCCACAAGCACAAGCTAAGCTTGTAGGCATAAGAAGGAAGGATTTTGTTCATGGGTCACAAGGATAGTGATGAAGAGAGCCCTCTCCTTATTTCTATCTCCTGGTTCATAGCTTCAGGAATCCCTGCTGTAGAAGAAACTGCACTTTACTTTGCATCCTGATACGCCTTGCCTTAGCACATTTTGTCCAAACTCACAGGTGTATTTTCACCCAGCCTTACAGGGCTTTGCTTTGCCTAGGGATATAGCTGTCCTCAGAATGCCATTACCCTATTCTGTCAAGCCAGGTGCTTTAGGGTATGAGAGGACAAGGTAAGGTTAACAAATTGCATGGCAATCCAGATCACAGATGTAATTCATCTGAGGGGAAATGAGTTTCATGGTCAGAAGTGGTGCCTGATGAAACATTCTATAAATCTGAAACAACAGTTTTGGCTGAAGAATTACAGGCAAAGATGATACTATACTCAAAATCTCCTTAATAATGTTTATCTTTAAATGTAACTCTGTGATAAAAATGTTTCAATAGAAACATTCAGAATACTAACTGATTCCCCCAAGAAATGATGTCATACTGAAGACATACATTTGGTCCTTTCTATGGACTGATGGTGCTCATATCAGTAACTACAACTGCAGTGCACCTTGGTGAAGGAAAATCAGTGACAACATGCACAACCCCACACTTATCACCTGTTACTCTGCTTGATAATAGCATCCCAGACATTGCTAGATTCAGAATGGATTCTGTTATTGACCTGACTTTTATTATGCTTCCTGGAATGATCCTTTGCTTAGCATCCTAATGAAAAAATATTTTTCCTTTCAGAACACTGGAGAATTTTGATCTCATTCCTCTTCTATTAACTTCTTTGACACAATTTTCCAGTCACTTCCCTGAATTATGACAAATATCCTCTACTTTTAATTTTTTAGGGGGTGATGATGGGGATCAAACTCATGACCTTGTACTTGCCAGGCAGCTGATTATGCCTGCTGAGCTATATCCCCAGACCCTTATAAGTTACATCAGGAATGATTCCAGGAAATATGAACAAACCTAAATGCTTCTTGAATTTTTGCTCACTGAGGGTTTTTCTTTCATCATTCTCCAGAATATGCCAGATTAGACAGTGGTGCTGCAGCCGCCCTCTTTTGAGTGGTACCTATATAGTGTACTAAATAACCCATAGTCCATAACCAAGTTTTTTTTAATGCTGGATAACATCATGAAGTCTCCATTGAGAGGGAAGGTAATGCAGTGGAAGTAGAGATGTGAAGCGTCTAAGGATCTATATATCCCTTCCTTTTAATGACAGAATGTTACTATGTCTGTCCAGATTTAAAGCTTGCTGGATCAAGCATCACCTAGTTAATGATTAAAAAGTTTTGTTCACATGGGAACTTGGTAGGACAAGTTCAAGGATTCAGTATTGATGCTTAGGAGCAATCTGAAGACTGCTTTTCAGAAGATGAAGATGTATCAATAGATGATAATATAGCCTTGTTAAAAAATCATAAAAGTTTGCACTATTATTCACTGAACAACCTGTCTAAAACAACATGTCTATTAACCATTCTAAAGAACATGTCTATTAACTATTGAGAAAAATACTACCACATCTTTCAGATCATGCTGCAAGTAGCAGCCTATACTATTTTCAGAACTTCTTTTTGACATGACTCATTCAAAGCTGACAAATGTGGGTGTCTCTTAGCAAATAGGTTGCAGTAATTTTCATAAATGAGGTTGTGTGGGCAGTGGTTGAGCTGGAGATTGATCATGTGTGGGACTAGAGCAAGTCCAGCCCTGAGGACATGGAGTGCCTGTGGTAAGCCAGGCAAACAAGTCATTCCAGCCAGAGAAGATAGGACACCTAGGTGAGCAAAGTGAACACATGGTTAGGCAGAGGGGTTTCACCTAACATTAACCTGCCAAGTGCATGAACAAGTGCACTGCAGCCATTGGGCAGTTGGATTTCTCCCACAAGTAGTGTGGATCCACCTGATCTCAGCTTTCTGCATTCTAACTCTTGTCTTTGTTTCTTCATCCTCCAACATCCTCCCCTTGGAAAATGCAAGAGTAGTGTTGGGTATCATAATTTGGCACCTGAACAGGGATCTAGGTACAAGGAACTCACTATATAGCAGGTGAGAGGACACTTCTACCTGTGCACACAAAAAGGAGAGAGATGTATTTATATCATCAATAATGATCTCTTTGATATAATCAATATTGATCGGATCATTTGGTAGAAAACATGGAACAGGTTCCCAAGAGAAACAGATGTTCACAGAAACAAATGTTATACTTGCTGTATCATTGATTCCCATATTTGCCTTTTCTTTGTAGGCCGTGATCGAAGACTATCTTTTTGACTATACGCTTCTTGAGATAAACTCAGGGTATTTAGGTAGAAGCACTATGTTAAAACTAAGCTCTGAGAAAAAGAATAGTGGAGCAGCATCACCCCTCCCCTCCACAGAGCTTGAGTACTTCAACCTCTACCTTTGCTAAATCAGATAAGGAAAGAGTTATAGGGGGTAAAGAAGATCTTTCATCACTAGATGAGTGTTTCACTATGACTTCCATTTCACAGCCATCCAATATAAAATTGATAGCCTTAACTGTGCCACAGTTGCTACTTCCATTTTCTCAGTTCAGAAAAATTTTTCTGTGTGAGGCTGAGACTTCCACCATTCAGAGAGTAGTGTCATTCTTTTTCTCTCTCCCTTGAAATTGGTACTGAAAGCAGCCAGGGGGCAGGAAAATCGCTGGAGAGTTTTCAACATGTCTACCATATTGTTGAAGTGTAAGATCCCAATAATCTAGAGCAAGTTATACAGCTTCATGAAGCTGTATCCTTTAAGATCTTAAAAGAACTAAAACAGCTGCTACCTATAGCCCCACAGCTCCTTTTATCTTGAGTTTTATAGAGCTTATAGGACCATAGGTTATGACCCCCTAATGAATAGAAAGGAATGGCTAAAGCATGTTTATGTCCAGGGATTATTTATTGTGGAAGGGACTTTTTTTTTTAAATTGTGCATGGATCAAACTTCTCACAATGCTGTGTACAATGCAGACATTATCAAAGATGTTAGCCAGAGAAGGTGCCTTTGCTCCCACAAATAATCAACTTTTGAATTGCAAGCATATGAACAAATTAAAACAGCTGCCACAGGGCTTTAAGGGAACTTCCTTCAAAGGATCAGATATTTTTTGTACTGACCTCCATTAATCAGAGTCCTGATGTACGGTTTCAAGATTTTGTGGCATATTTATTGCAGGCTAGTTGGAGGATTATCAACAACACAGAGGCTGGCAAGTCAATGTTCAACAATTGGCCTTTGAAAATGTAAGTAAATGGTTAAAGAGGGTTTATGAGCCCACAAAATATGAGCTATGCTGTCCAAGATCATTTAGATTTGTGCAGACATTGGTTCCTCATGCGTAAAAGGTGATGCCTTGGCAGCAGCTGTCACTCAGGCTATTCATCCACAGCCTAAAAAAAAGGAAAAAGAACAAAGTCAATGGTTTCAGCTATGGAGAGTAAGAGTCATTTTGCCCAACATTTCTTGGCTGCACATGTAGGAGTAGCACAGCCACTAACTGATCCTTCAACAAAAACTTCTAGTATCTGCAAAGTACAGATGATGGGGCCAGGGAGATAATTGAGTGGGATAAGTGTTTGCCTGGCAAGTGCAAGGTCCTGAGTTTGATCCCTGATACCACTAAGACAAACAAACAAAAACAAAGTACAGATGATGATATCATTGGGCTAATACATATAGATCCCAGACTGGTGTGAAGGGATAACCTCTTCTGGGAATTTTCCAAATAATAGGTGTACTTTCTCTAATTACTCTCCAGCCTTAACCTCCACCACCAAGCATGTTTTTTACTTCTAGCATAAAAGACAGTGGCCACTTGGACCTCAGTCTCTCCTTCATTTATACTAACTTCTGAAAGAGGGCCCCGACCTAATCCTACTGTAGCCTATGGACCTTTGCCCCAGGGAACAGTGAGATTCCTGACAGGCTGCAATAGTCTCACTTTAAAAAGGACTCTAGGGTTGGGGAGATAGCTAGGCCGGCATAAGTGCCTGCCTGGCAGGAATAAGGTCTCAAGTTCGAGATAAAGTTAAAGTGCGACCTGTATTAATTAACATTAATCACTTGCTATCTATCAAGTTTAGTTAAGTCTCTTCAAGATTTACATTGGAACCATGCATAGCACTTCTCAGTTCTCCTGTTACTGTTAGCTATCTGGATCCTTCTTGCCCATTTCTTACCAAATTTCATTCTGTGAAAGCTTGGGAAATGTCTCTAGTACTTGTGACTTACCTTATGCATAATACACAGACACTGATAGCCTACAACTGTGTGATTTTCTAATTTCTAACTCCATTTGGTGTTAGATTAGTCTTCTTTTGACCATATAATAATTGTGGGATGAATTTCTCTTGTCGCACTTATCATTTAAAGGCCTTTAAGACTTATTTGAGCATTTTGTCATGAGTTTCTATTTTGCCCTTGATATTTTTTGGCCATAATTTTATTGATAAACAAATAGCAATGAGACAGTTTCAAATCAAATTGGTAGGATAGTTTCAATAATAAACACACTGCATATATTCTTCTTAGTGGTTAATTGCTGTACAAGATGCGGACTCGACATCCTATTTACAAGCATCATTTGAACAAATCATTCTATTCAATAACAGAATGTAACTATATATCTATCCTAACCACCATGAATATACAGATACAAAATGGATATTCAGCTGTATACCCTTTTTTTTCTTAAATTCCGTTATTTGAATATTATAGGTGTGTAAACTCAGCAAAATATTCTAAAAGAGTCCAGTAGCCCATAATAGCATTGGGTCTTACGCTTTACTTGCAATGTCAGAAATTGTTGACCTGAGTCCTCCACAGCTCAACATAAGAGCATGGTTTTATTTCTTATATTTTGTTTTTATACTTTCCTTCTGGATG
>NW_004524673.1:283290-284137 GCF_000260255.1 Octodon degus
TCATTTTGTTCCCTCTCTAGAACATCTTTGAGTAACCTCTGTAGAGTTGGCTTTGTCATTATGAAATTCTTTAGCTGTTCTTTGTCATGAAAGTATTTCACTTCCCCATCAAACTTGAAAGAGAGTTTTGCAGGGTATAGTAGTCTGGGCTGGAATTTGGTTTCATAGAGGACCTGAAGTACTCTGCTTCATGCTCTTGTTGCCTGCATGGTTTGTGAAGAGAAGTCGGCAGTAATTCTGATGGGTTTTCCTTTGAATGTGATCTGCTTCTTTTCTCTAGTGGCTTTCAGTATATTCTTCTTGTTCTGAATTTCTGGGATCTTGACTATTATATGTCTCGGTGTGTTTTTCATTGGGTTGGGGTTACTTGGCATTGTGTATACTCTCTTCCTGCTGCTCCCTATGTTTCTGTAGTTGCTTCTTTACTTCAGGTGCTATGAGTTCTGAGACTTCCTTTTTTATTTCAGAAAAGAATTGTGCTCTGATTACCTCTATATCTTTCTGCTGTTCCTTATTTACTATCAACACTATTAATTATGCATTTGAGCTGAGCTAATGTCCCCCGCACTTGTTCTGGATGGGCACTGGGTTTCTTCCATATGTTTCTGCATTTGATTCTTTACCTCAGATGCTATTAATTCAGGGATTTCTTTTTTTATTTCCAATTTGAGTTCCTCTATACCTTTCTGCAGCTGTTTATTTACTTCAGAAGCCGTTGATTCATTGCTTTCAGCTGTGTGATTCCCAAGTTGTTCTGTGTTAGTGTCCTCTGCATTTGTTATGGGTGGGCTTGGGTTCTGAGGTTGCATTTTGTTCCTTCTCATCATTTTGTGTAGCAGTGTCTTCT
>NW_004524673.1:285492-287332 GCF_000260255.1 Octodon degus
TGATTTTTCTGGTTTGTGGAGGATTTTGGGAAGTGGAGAGGATGAGGGAAGGGATTATGTCAATGGGAAAAAAGAAGATAAAAGAAATATCAATAGGTTAAAAAGTAGATGAGATGTTGACTAGGATAAAGACCTAGTGTTGGAGTTTAAGAGAATATTCAGGTGGCAGGAGAATATAAGCAGATGAATGAAAATGTACTGGTGATTGAAGGAGCCTGTTAGATTATTGTCTTTTAATGAGTTTGTATATAATTGTGTTTGAATCCATTAAAACCAGTTTAGAGACTACCCAGGCAGGCCCTTAAATGATGCTGTTTAAATTGTAGCACTGTTTCATTCATCTACTCTAGTGCACTTATCCTGTCATCTGTTATATTTGCCAGCAGAGAGATGGAGAGTAGGAGAGGGAAGGCCTGGAGGCAAGACAAAGAGGAATAAAGAAGCACAAAGGATAAGGTTGGGGCAGCATCAAAAGAGAATCAAAAATAAACACTAAAAGACAAACCAGGTCAATGAGAAAACCCTTGAAGTTCAAGGTGTAACAATCAACCAATCTAATGAAGAAGAACCAAAAGAAAAAAGTGAGATAATGCAGTAAAGATAATGAAAAGAAATACTCAACCAGGACTACCCAAATCCCACAAAATAGCAATGCTACAATAAGTAGAATTATCAAAATAACTTTAGAAATAAAAATGAAATCCTCCACACAGTTCCTACAGCATTAACCCAGAACTTCTGCATAGCTCCCTCTACCTTGGCATTACTCTCAGCTGTCCCCTGTGTTCCACACAATTGCTTGCCTGAATACTTGAAGGGTAGTGCTCCTTTCTAGTATGTGTTCTCAGTTTGAGTCAGGATGTGCTCCCCTGTAGATGTCCATGCATCTGATTATCTTCATTGATTTTCAGGGGTATTATGGATATTACTTTGCCTTTCCTCCACAGGTTTTACTTATTTATTGTATGGCAACAAAACAAAATAAATCAAAACACTAGCCCAGGTATTGGTTCCACCTCTGACGGCAAAAGTCTACTGGAGCCCTGCACACAGAAACAGAAGAAGGACACTCACTCTCTCCTGGCCACACCAAGTTCTCTAGTGACTCTGCTGTGCACAATTGTCTTGGAACCAGTTATTCCTTGTTTTTGCCATTCTCAGAAGTTGGTGGGGCCCTCTGTCATGGCAACCCACTGACAGTCATTGTTCTTGTGCTGAATAGTCCATTTACAGCATTTCCATTGTTGTGGTCAGAAAAGGTGATGAAAATAATATATTATATGTCATATATTTTAATATAATAATATCAGTAATATCATCATCAACATTTGTTTTGGAGCAGTCCTTTCGCCCCTGGGTCCTGTGCTGTGGAACTGGAGCGCCACCTGTTGGCCCTGAAGATGACCATGCGGGTATGTGGCAGTTACTTTCTACTGTGCTCTTTTTAAGCTTCTTTGAATCTGAAACATCTCATTTTGCCTTACCCAGGGGGAAGGATAGCACAACTATGAGTCTATCCATTTTTCTAGGCTGTCACTGAGGTGCTGATTCACTCCTTCTCTTGTCTTTTACCAAGATAGCAAGTTTTCTGGTTCTGGGGTGAGTTACTGTGGCTCAGAAGTGATCTAGGTTTCCCTCATGCATCATTGAAATGCTAGTTTTTAGTAGAGCTAGATTGTCGCGCACGACCTCGCCAGCAAGGACAACGCAACACACAGCTCTTCCTTCAGCGGTTTATTCAGGCTCCTTACAGCAAGCTTCTTCTTTTCCAATCCCCCAGCCCTTGGCTAACATATACTCCCGAGCCCAATCCCAGTGAGCCACGTGGGGATCGCCCATG
>NW_004524673.1:288662-321373 GCF_000260255.1 Octodon degus
AAGGTTCTCCAATCAAGGTATTGGCCGGGGCCCAAAGACGCCCGGGCCAGTCCATTCCAATCCCCGGGGGTCATACAGAAGCGGTTTAGGGATTCCACCTGGGAAAGAGTGAATGCGGCCGAAACTCCGTAAGTCCTAACAGATTCAGCCAATGATTTAATGGTTTTGAAATCCAGGGCATCATGGTATCTATTGCCTTGGGCATCTTGGAAGACTGGATAGGCCAGTGAGAGTTCACCCTGGACCGTCTTCCACACCCCTGGATTAAAGGACCACCCAGATCGGCCTCCTCCCCCCTCATCATAGGAAGGCGGAGCCAAGGGCTTCGCCTCTATCCCGAAACCTGGTTCCTGTTTCTTTTTGGATTTCTTCCTCTTTTTGGGTTTTTTTTCTGTCATACTCAACTGCCTGAGTGCCTCAGAGAGGGCGTGGTCATCTTCAGTATCGTTATCTGAGTCGGAGTCCTCCTCAGAACTCTCGGTTTCCTCCCTCTCTGAGCTGGAAGATGCAAACTTGCCCAGGTCCGGGTATAATCTCCTTCTTGGTTTCACTCTCTCCGTTTCCCAATCTCTCTCTTTCTCACTGGGAGCCTTTTCACTAGCTGCCTTCTCCGATCTTTCCTCCTGTAATTGTTCTAATGCTGCCTGAGTGCCTCTCTTCAATTTAAGTTTCCTGGATAAAAGTAGCTCTTGTAGAGACAGAAAAATTGGGTACGACGTGTTCACGCCCATGACAGAAATTTATACTTTCACTTTGTAGTTTGCTCGTAGGCAAACTGGATTCGCTCGTAGGCGAACCTTGGCGCTCCTACCTTATCTACAGATAGGAGCCCTAAACCCCGCTTTTGTCATGGATCCCCAACTTATCCGGGGACTTACCGGTGCACCCCCTGACCGCCGAAAGTTCTGAGCTGATGGCTTGAGATGGAGGCCCCGTATGGGCCACCACTTGTCGTGCACGACCTCGCCAGCAAGGACAATGCAACACACAGCTCTTCCTTCAGCGGTTTATTCAGGCTCCTTACAGCAAGCTTCTTCTTTTCCAATCCCCCAGCCCTTGGCTAATATATACTCCGGAGCCCAATCCCAGCGCGCCACGTGGGGATCGCCCATGGGTCCAGCATATGCGGAAGTGAATCATGACTGCAGCCCTGGCCATATAAGGAGTTGCTGTGCACAGAGAGCGCTCACCCACGGGGGAGGGGGGTGGAAGGCGGAAACCAGCGCCATCTTGTAGGCGTGGTTCTTCGCAGCTCTCCACACTAGATTATTTTATTTTTCATTTGTCCTCCCACATCAGACCTTATTTTTCACCCCCACCTAAAGACAACTGCTTTTCTTTGGCACTAATTCAGAGGCCTTCATCCTATGTATTGTCCTCTACTTAGCCATCATGGATTGTTCACTAGTGACTCTTTTAGTTAGATCTACAGTAAGAATCAGAAACAAACCAAAGAGCCAAAAACGTGGGTGAACTTCAAGCTTGCCAGAAAGGAAGTATGTATAAAGTCTCAACTACAGAGTACCCTTGCTGAAAAGACCAGCACTATTAAAAAGCATGCAAGTCATTAAGAAAGTGCTGGAGGGCATTTGAAAAAGTGGTCAGATGCTGCCAAATATAGGTTAAGGATATAAAGAGGAGAATTCCCTTGAAAGACTTTGTTTTAAGAAGGGAGCCTCAGTGTGTCCTGCTCACTTATGGCAATCTAGAGAAGTGTAGCAGCCATTCAGACACTTAGAAGTCACTGCAGCCATCGACCAAGGGGACCCAGTTACTGCTTGAACTAGTGGAAGACCCTGACATCTTCTACATGTTGCTGGTTTTACAGGCACCGAGAATGAAAGAATTATACGGTCATGCAGGCTCCTATCCAGATTTTGATGGAAAGGCTAGAAAGCTAGCCATTGTGTTCCAGAGTTGACTATGGGAATAAAAGCAAAGGGCCAGTGGACACCCTAAGAAATTGAGATGCGAGAAGTATGGAAATCAACCATGAAAAGCCACAGACAGGGAGAAGCCAGACAAAGAAAAGGGCACATAGGTTGCAACTAGCAAGACCATAGGTGTGAGGTTGCTCACGTTCTTTGGAGTTCACACCTCAACACTTCGTGCCCTGGGTGCTTACCATGGTACGATGGTGCCACAGGGTTTAGTGTTTGTCCTTCTGGGGATTTGTCTTGCTTTCATCAAATTCCTTTCTATTCTCTTATTCTTTCCTTTTTTTTAATTTTATTTATTTGTGTGTGTGTGTGTGTGTGTGTGTGTGTGTGTGGCCAGCTCAGCCCACCAGGGGGCGGGGCTGGCTGGCATGTGGTGCTGGGGGATTGAACCGTGGTCCCTGAGCTTTGCTAAGCTTGTTCTAAGTAGGTGCTTTAAACCACTGAGCCATCTCACCAGACCCATTCTTTCCTTTTTGATTGGGAATGTGTGCAACTGTATGTCAGGAGAATTTGACATTCTTTTAAATTTTACAAAAAACTCAGATACTTTGGATTTCAACTGTTTGAAAAATATTAGAACTACTAAGACTTTTGTAATTACTAGAGGTGGATCAAATGAACTTTGCAAAATGAGATGGGTGTAAGCCTTTTGTTTTCTTTTTTGGTCTTTAAAAAAATATTTGGTACCGGGTCTACAGGGTCTCACTGCATAGATTGGACTTGTAGTGATCCTCCTGTTTTCAGCCTCCCAAGTGCTGGGATTACAGGTGCATTCCACCAGGCCCAGTGGTGCAAGCTTTTTGGTGGCCAGAGCCAGAATACTATGGTTTAGATCTAAAATAGCCCCCAAAAGTCTCATATGCTCTGAGGTGCAGATTTTAGAAGATGTGTTTCAAACATAGGGGTGCTTACTTTTGTTTTTCTTAAAATTAGTTTTATTGAGAAAGAAATATCACTGAATAACAGTAGTTATTCATAATGCCAGATGCAGACATGATATCTTGCCTAAACACTATTAGTACAAATCTTTCTTCTCATTGAACTAAGAGAAAGTAACTGTATATTGACTGTTTACTCTTCACTGATGAGTTTATAGCAGAATATACTTTTGGAAGGTGGCAAATCATTGTAGATGTGCTTCTAAAAGGTGAAGCTCTTCTCACTGTCTCTGTCCTTCTGTCTGTCTGTCTGTCTGTCTGTCTTTCTCTCTGTGTGTCTCTCTCTCTTCCTCTCATCTCCTTTATTGTCATAGATTCCTTAGGTTTCTTTCATTTTACCCTTCCACCATGACATCATATTTTTGCCTTAGAACCAACTCACCATAAACTGAATCATTTGAAACCATAAATTAAATAAACCTCTTCATTCAATTGCTTCTTAGGCTTATATATTTGGAGAATATGTTAACTCTCTAATTTTCTGTTTTCTTAGCTATAGAATGAAAGAATCCAAAGTAGTGATTTCAAGTTAATTGAAGTATTATTTAGCATTTTACAGGCATAGGTAAAAACACTTCATACACATCCTCCATTTGTATCATCTACAACTAAAATCTCCTAGACTGTCAATTTTAATGTAAAAAAAGTAATGAATTTTAAAACATCTTCCTATAGTACATAAGGGAAAATATAAAAATGGTAATTTAACATGTGCTTTTGCATTGCCTATCATTAATATTTAATATGAAATTTTTATGATTTAAAATTTTAATAATTCACTCATTTGTATTAATCTTAGCTTCCTTCTCATCTTTTAACCAGCTCCCTTCATTTGACTTGATTAATTTTGTATTCCAGTTGTGCCTGAAAATAGAATCAACACACTGGAAAAGGAAAGATATTTGGGGGGGTCTTAACTTGTATTACTGTATTTATTTGTCATGAAAGAGCTAGTGAGTAAAGATTTAAGACTCTATCTTCCCTAAATGATATAGAATAACAAAGTACTAAGAAATATAATGTACATTTTCACTACCCAAAACAGTATTTTGATACTATCATCACAGGGAAATTTCTTTTGATCACATTTTCTACAACTCTAAGAAGTAGATGACAGCTGCTATGTATTTGCATGTGTGTGTGAAAAAATTGAATTTCATTAATGTGCATTTCTTCATTGTTTAACATAGTTGTTATATTTGCAAAGACAAGAAAAAAAGCCTTGTAAATTGAATGACACCAAAGAAAAGGATCTATAGAGCCAAGAATCAAATTATTCTAAAATCAAAGTTACTGAAGTTATAATTTTATTTAATTTGTGCATAAATCTTAACTGACTATCATTTGTTCAAGCATGGGAGATATAAAGCAAAGTAAATGTCTGATTTCCATTTATAAGAAGTGTATTAAAATTGGATGAATGCTGCTATTCCAGGTTCACTGATAATATTGGAACATTTAGGAAAATATTTTTTAAAATCCCAGATAAATTTGAATTTGATATCATCAATACATAATAGTTCAAAAGTGTCCTATGTAAAAGTGTCCTAAGTTACAAATAAACGGTGTTATAGCCTATTTGATCCAAGAGAAAATGAAATAGATATCCCTAGATACATACCAAGGAAGCCAGGTGTGGTGGTACATGCCTGTAATCCCAGCATTATGGAGGCTGAGGCAGGAGGATCATTACAAGTTCAAGGCCCTGTTGGGTTACTAAGTGAGCTGAAGGCCATCCTGAACTGCATAGTAAGACCCTGTCTCAAGACAAAAACAAACAGATATTCCCCCCTCCACCCCGCCTCAGGGAATCAGAGTTTGTGCTATGCATATAAGTATATAATGATGTTATTCATTCATTTCTGAAATAACCATTCTATGGGCTCCCTGAACTTCTTACTGGTGGCTGTAGTCAGATGTGCTTGGTAGTTATGATTCTTCTAGAAGCAGATACCAAAGTAAAGATTTGAAAGAAAATAGTTTATGGGGGAAATTCTGAAGCTCCTAATAGATAAATATGAGACAGAGAAAACAGGGGCAGTTCATAAAGGGAGCACATTCAGGCATTAAGCACACAGGGTGAGTGAGGGTTAATTTTACAAGGAAGCTGAAGAATCAGGTAAAGCCCGTGCACTGGCACCATCCCACTTGAGGAATAAGGGGCTGTGGGTAGGTGTACACCAACTGCTGTGAGCACCTTGGCATGGGTCACAAGGTGGTGGCCAGTGCTGTGAGTGCCCTGGCCTGCCCATGTTGGCAGGAATTCTGTGGTTCTGGGTGCGAGGGCAAGCTCTGGTGCACAGAGGGAAGATGGGGTTAATGTGAGAGTTGACCCTGGTGACTTAGGTATGATGTTAGTCATGTTTCAAAGAGCCCAGTTACATCTGTGTTTTCTTCAGGCTTTTACAAAATGAGTCATGCCTTGTCACTAGCTGTCATAAAAACTTGAGTTCCAGCTGACAGGACAAGGGAAAAGTGACTTATGCCATTTGCTAGCTTAGTGCATATGACCCTGGGGTATATGCTTACTCCAGCTTGCCAGAGAAGAGATAATTTGTGAGGAAAGCACAGGAATGGAACAAAGCTAGCCATGTTTTTCTTCTGGGTGTAGGAAAGTCTGCATGAAAACAGACCACACAGCTGGGACTCGGTGAAGAGTACCTTTAGGTAAGTGGGAATACTCTTATTTGTTTCTTTAACATTATGTGTCCAGAGACTAATGGTTAACAGTAGCTTCTTCCATTAGCCTAAATCAAACACAATTCATTATTTTGAAGTTCATACATAGAGGAAGGATTTTTAAACAGAACCCTAGAGTATTTCATGAATGAGTTATTAGTTTACAATATTATGCATTATGAAAAAATTTATACCATGCTTATCTTGTATATACTTAAAGATATAACTAGATTATCTTCAAAACAAAGACTTTCAGTTTTCAGTATGCAAAGCCAATCATGAAAAGGATTCATAAAATTAGTGACACATAGTAAAATGGTCAAATGATGTATTGCAATTTTTTACTGTGGCTTGTTTCTCAGTGCCAAAACTGCAGAATATATCCTCCAGAAAAGACGATGATATATTAGGAAATATACCTTTTCTATGTATGTAACTAAGTCAGTCATGAAAACCCATTTGTCTTTCCAGGGAATGATTCAAGAATGAGCATAGGACATATTTTATGTCAAGTATCTCCAGTACTGACACTTAAAGCAAGCGTCAGCAGGCATGCAGCAAGATATTCTGTTCTTTTATAGTAATTTTCCTGGGGGAGGCATGTAATGACAGGAAAGGTGGTGTCTCTTTTGTGACTATAAACACTAAACTAAGTGTCAGGCTAGCGGTGTAAACTGACGCAGAGAATCTTGGGTCTGAGCAATTGAACTGAGTGTAAGTGGCTGCCTCAGATATCCTGAGACTGCTCTTTTCAACAACTGTCATATGACAGGCCACATTGTTCTGACATTTTAAAGCAGTTACCTACACCTTAGTCCTTGACCATATCCAACAAGTTTATGAAGAACATTCAAGAGCAAATAAAACCCAAACAACTTTTACTGACATTTTCAAAACTGTTTCTCACTTATTCTTTATTAAGAAGATTTTATTTGGGTCAAAAGTAGTGGTAATCCTTGAACTACAGCATGTTTAAGAAAATACAATTCTTAGTGGTGGAGAATTTTTTTTTTTTTTTTTTTCGGAATAAAGCCATTAGCAATCATCATCCACAAAATATAACCAGCTATGCATTCAAGAAAATGTTTTTGCTTTCTAGTTTTTCAAGATGAACTGATAAGCTTCAAATTCTTGACAGCTGAGTCAAAGCCACAATCCTTTAAATTTGCGTGTGAATATTATACATCACTTTCCAGGAAAACACTGAATGCCTAATACATTTATTTAATATCTAATAGGTATTTCCAAACAAATCAAGTCTTGCTGATGTGTCAGTGGAATGTAGACATTGAAGCCTTAAAGCCTGGGTGTGCAAATCTGTGTATTTCTTGATGCATTCATTGTTTGAATAATTGTTTAGAATTAGTTTTGGATATTTAGAGAAGCATAATATGAATTATATATCATACAGTTTTCAATACTTTTTTAATATACCAAAAAGAATTGCAAAAATTAAACTCAACTTGGATATCAAAATGGTTAAATTTAATCCTATTGAGGTCAGCGCTGTCTGAGTACATCTTTGCTATAGTTTATTCATTATCAAGAGGGTTAGCATGGTTTTTATTGCTCTGTTTCTTCAAGTTAAATAAATACAAGATAGAGCCTGGCCCCCAAGCCAGAACAAGGAGAAAGTGGGTTACTATCATTGGAGTCAGGTTAGTGTGGGTATGGATGTAACGAACTTGAGAACTGATCTCAGATGTTGCAGAGAAGGACAAGTTCAGGCTCAGAGCAGGTGGGATACGAGGGTGGAAGCAACACATAGCTCAGGTTTACTGACTGAAGCTGAACCGACCCCGTGAAATGCTCTGCAGCTCAGTGCCTATGGCCTTGTCTCTCCCCTCTGACTCAGGCTCACACTTGGAGTTTTGGTATAATTAGTTCAGTAACTGTCTCAACAGTCACTAATAACACATGTTTATTTCTGCCTTTGTGGGTGCCATGACAAAGTATTTGCAGAATAAACTTCAAGTATTAGAACAGTTTTAGATTTATAATTTACTTGAGAAGCACTGAGTCCGCATGTAGTCCCTGCCCCAAACATGCAAGGCCCTCATTATCAGTTTCCTGTGCCCAAGGGACCCTTTGTCGCGATCAAGGAACTCATACTGACTCATCGTCACTGAAGTCCACAGTTTACATCGGTTCTGCCTACGTTTTGTGGGTCTGGACAAATGTATAACAGCACATAGCCGCCCCTGAAGAATCCGGGAGGAGAGTCTGTCAGCCTGAAAAATCCTGTTCTCTGCCTGTCTCTTCCTGCCCCCACTTGTGCTCTGGCAACTACCGATCTTTTTACTGTCACCATAGTTCTAACTTACCAAAATCTCAACGCAAGAATGCAGCGGTCACCAGTTTGTGGGCTTCTCAGCGCTTTCTCTTCCTTCGCAGAGCTTCAGAAATGTGTCCTTAACTTGGACAAACCATCTATAAAACTGCCTGACTCCTTCCTCACGTAACTCCCTACGTTATTTCCAACGTTCTCATTGATTCTCTCCTTGGTGTTTTTTATCCTAAAATACTCTTTAACAGGCACCACAAAATATGAGCATTTTACTTACATAGCTCTTCGAGCGCATTTTTCATAAGAGGAAATTTTCTAACAACACAGCTGCATCAATTAATGGCTTTTAAAGAAAAGGCATAAAGAAACGACAAAGGAAATCCATCAAGTTAAATCCATTTATTAATTGATTTCTAATAAAATAATAAGAGAAAACACAAACCTGTGTATAATGAAATTTTTCTGAGTTTTCCAGGGTAACAAACCTCTGGCTGTGTGCTGCACACCATGTACACACAGCACTACATAATTACTGTGCATATGCTGTTCGGTGCTTGTAGTTTATGCTAGGAATTAAGAGCAACAGCACCCAACACATTATTCAAGTGTGGAGCAGCACATGGAAGCTTAGAAACAACGTACGTACGATAACTTGATTGCTTTTCCTCAAATTACTGTATTTTAAAACTGCTGCAAACTTAACAAATAGATATAATTAACATGTACTTTTACAAGTGAAACAGGGTAAATAAAATAAATAAAGCTCTTGGCACTGTAAGATTAATAAACAGGCAAACCAGGAGTCAAAAGGAAATCTCTTAATTTTTCAATGACACACTCCTGAAACAAATTTGTGAGATTATAATCTGAGAGAGGTTTATAAAGTATCATGTTAACATAAAGTTGTATTTTAAGTGATTTTGGAATATTTACAGGAACATAAGCAACAGTGAAGGAAATCTGAGAGAGCCGAATTAAGGCCGACAATGAATCGTGTGTTCCTGGTAAGTAAGCAGTTTCTCTGCATGGAAGAGGGGCTCCTAGTGGGGGGGAGGGGCTACTGACATGGGGGAGGGGCTCTTGCCGGGTAGGAGGGACTCCTGAAGGGGAGGAGGGGCTCCCGACAGGGAGGAGGGGCTTCTGTTGGAGAAGGGGCTCCTAGTTGGGAGGAAGGGCTCCTAGTGGGTAGGAGGGGCTCCTAGTGGGGGAAGGGGCTCCTAGTTGGGGGGAGGGGCTCCCGCTGGGCAGGAGGGGCTCCTGATGGGGAGGAGGGGCTCATAGTGAGGAGGAGGGGCTCCTGAGGGGGAGGAGGGGCTCTTAGTGGGGAAGAGGGGCTACTGATAGAGAGGAGGAGCTCCTAGTGGGTCTCCTGACGTGGAGGACGGACTCAGTGGAGAGGAGGGCTCCTCGTGGGGAGGAGGGTCTCCTGACTGGGAGGAGGGTCTCCTAGTGGAGAGGAGGGTCTCCTGACGAGAAGGAGGGGCTCCAGACATGGCAGAGGGTCTCCTAGTGGGGAGGAGGGGCTCCTAGTGGGGAGGAGGTGCTCCTAGTTGGGGGAGGGGCTCCTGATGGTGAGGAGGGCGCCTAGTGGGGAAGAGGGGCTCCTGATGGGGAAGAGGGGCTTCTAGTGGGGGGGAGGGGCTCCAAGTGGGGAGGAGGGGCTCCTCACAGGGAGAAGCTCCTAGTTGGGAGAAAGGCCTCCTGACAGGGAGGAGGGGCTCCTAGTGGGGGGGAGGGGCTCCTGATGGGGAGGAGGACCTGCTAGTGGGAGGAGGGTCTCCTAGTGGGGAGGAGGGGCTCCTGACGGGGAGGACAGCTCCTACTGGGGAGGAGGGACACCTGATGCAGAAGAGGGACTCCTGTCAGGGAAGAGGGGCTCCTAGAGGGGAGGAGGGGCTCCTAGTGGGGAGGAGTGGCCCCTGATGGGGAGTGGCCCCTGACGGGGAGGAGGGGCTCCTGATGTGGAGGAGGGGCTCCAGGCTGGGAGGCGGTGCTCCTAATGGGGAGCAGGGACTCCTGATGGGGAGGAGGGGCTTCTAGTGGGGGAGAGGGGCTCTAAATGCGGAAGAGGGCCTCCTGATTGTGAGGAGGGTCTCCTAGTGGGCAGGAGGGCTCCTGACACAGAAAAGGGACTCCTGTCAGGGAAGAGGGGCTCCTAGAGGGGAGGAGGGGCTCCTAGTGGGGAGGAGTGGCTCCTGACGGGGAGGAGGGGCTCCTGATGTGGAGGAGGGGCTCCAGACTGGGAGGCGGTGCTCCTAATGGGGAGGAGGGACTCCTGACGGAGAGGAGGGGCTCTTGACTGGGAGGAGGGTCTCCTCGTGGGGAGGAGGGGCTCTGGAGGGGGAGGAGGGTCTCCTAGTAGGGAAGAGGGTCTCCTGACGGGGTGGAGGGGCTCCTAGTGGGGAGAAAGGCCTCCTGATGGGGAGGAGGAGCCCCTGACTGGGAGGTGGGGCCCCTACTGGGGAGGAGGGGCTCCTGACGGGGAGGTGGGGCTCCTGACCGGGTGGAGGGTCTCTTAATGGAGAGGAGGGGCTCTTAGTGGGAGGAGGGCCTCCTAGTGGGGAGAAAGGCCTCCTGACGGGCAGGAAGCGCCCCTGACTGAGAGGAGGGGCCCCTAGTGGGGAGGAGGGGCTCCTGACGGGAAGGAGGGTCTCCTGACGGGGCGGAGGGGTTCTTAGTGGGGAGGAGGGCCTCCTAGTGGGGAGAAAGGCCTCCTGACGGGGAGGAGGGGTCCCTAGTGGGGAGGAGGGGCTCCTGGTGGGGAGGAGGGGCTCCTGATGCATAGGTGGGGCTCCTTACCAGGAGGAGGGGATTCTAGTGGGGAGGAGGGGCTTCCAGTGGGGAGGAGGGGCTCTTACTGGGAGGAGGGGTTCCTGGTGGGGAGAGGTGCTCCTGACGTGGAGGAGGTGCTACTAGTTGGGAGGAGGGGCTCCTAGTGTGGAGGAGCGGCTCCTCATTGGGGGAGGGGCTACTGACGTGGAGGAGGGCCACCTAGTGGGGAGGAGGGGCTCCTGACAGAGAGGAGGGACTGCTGACAGGGAGGAGGGACTGCTAATGGGAGGAGGAGCTCCTATTGTGGAGGAGGGGCTCCTCGTTGGGGGAGGGGCTCCTGACGTGGAGGAGGGCCTCCTAGTGGTGAGGAGGGGCTCCTGACACAGCGGAGGGACTGCTGAGGGGGAGGAAGAGCTCCTAGTGGTGAGGAGGGGCTCCTGACGGAGAGGAGGGACTGCTGACGGGGCGAAGGGGCTCCTGGTGGGGGAGCTGTGGAGAGCAGTGTGTGAGTACAGCAGTCTGTGCGGGCTCCTGATTTGTACTTGCTGTTTGTCGTAGTGTGTCAACTACAGCTTTGGAATTCCTGAGAGATAGTGATAGAGGATCTTGCTAAGTCTAGGAGTGTATTCTATAACCCCAGCTTCCTCTTCTCTCTTTATTAGAAGATGAAATATGGTTATTTCAGAAGACCAAGTCCACGGTAAGACAGGAGAAACGCTCTGGTCAGAACTTGAAGCAGCATCAGTGCATCAGTGTGTGCTGCGCACTGTGACGCAGCAGTGCGAGGTGAGAGACCAGTACCCTGGAACCCAAGTGCCAGTTTGACAGAAACAGTGAATCGAACTTTTACAAACTTAATGTGCTGCAACTCACCCAATGCTATTTATTCTAAAGGTTTTCAGTTATTTGAAATATTAAAACTGAATGAAACTGAAACAAACGTTATCCAGAGACATTTTTATCCGAAGACATGCCCATTTTTCCCGGTTAGTCATCAAAGTACACAGCAAATGTATCTAATCCTCAAGAGTTTGCTGAACAAGAAATTAAACATGGGGCGGGGAGATCACTCAGTGGTCTAAGTGCCTGCCTGGCAAGTGCAAAGAGCCAGGCTCACTCTCCGGTATCGCATGCTGTGCCGACCCTGCCCCAGAACCCCTGGCGTGCCTGGACATGATGGCGCTTGCCTGTAATCCCAGCGCTGGGGAGGCTGAGACAGGCGTCTGAGCTGCATAGTGAGATCTTGTGCCAAATAAATAAATAAATAAATATTTTTAAAAATTAAAAAAGAAAGTAAACATTATTATAAATCACTGACCCAGTCCAATCCAAAGTGCCATAGGAACGCTAGCTACTGAGCCAAGCTCATAGGTGTAAGATGTATTTATCTGTTAAGTTATTGAGGATGAATCTCATTCACTAAAGGCTTTTAACCAACTGGCTTTCAGTAGGAGAAGTCAAAGGAAATCACAGCAATGAAGAGTGGGGTGCTGTGCGTGTGTGTGTGTATGTGTGGCTGTGCCTGTTATTATGCACATGTGCTCCTGAAGTGAACATAGTACCAGTTGTTATGAACAGCATAGTCAAAAGTTAAGCAATTAAAAGTATTTAAAAGTCTGACTCATGTAAAGTAGTTTTACTTTAGTGGAATTCAACTTAACTAGGGCTTCTGTGTCATGTACTATATAATAAATACTATATTTGGTATCTAGAATAAAAGTATTATTCATTGCAGCCTCTCTTTGTATTGAAAGGGAAGATAGAGACATACATGCGAACCTTATAATGAAATGTGGTTAAGACTCTGCCCCAGTTAATTTTGTGTTGTTATAATAAAATACCTGTGATTACATAATTCATAATGAACAAAAGTTGTTCTTGCCAGTTTTGGAAGCTAAGAAGTTCAAGATCTGGGAGGTGGCATCTGTTACTTAATCTCATTACAGAAGAGCAGAGAGGTTGAGAGGTGAAACTGTACTGATTAAATTTGACCTTATATAAGGAACCCACTAGTCGGGTGTGGTGGTACCTGCTATGACCCCAGATCTCTCGCAGGCTAAGGTAGGAGGACTGAAAGTTTGAGCCCAGCTTAAGAAATTTAGCAACTTAGTAAGACTCATCTAAAACATGAAAAATACTAAGGAAGGGCTCAGAATGTAGCTCAATGTGTACGTTGTGTTCAGTATCCCATATCAAATACACACACACACACACACACACACACACACACACACACATACACACGCAACCTATTTCCACTTCTTCAATAATGACATTAACCTATTCCTGAAAATAAAACCATCCAGGCCTCATCCATTTCACGAGGTGCACCCTTTGAGCACAATGATACACTGAGGTTCTGATACATGCTTTTTTGGGGACACATTTAAGTCACAGCACACTGTAAGACAAGTCTTCTGTCTTACAGAACAGATATATCCCCAGTACACAAGTCTCATTTCCTCACACACATACTCACTAAGGGCAAGACCTGGGATAACTAATGCCTTTGCTATCTTTTGCTATTTTGGGGATAGATTCTTTTTTTTCCAGTATCAGGGATTGAACTCGGTACCTTGCACTTGCCAGGCAAGCGCTTATGCCACTGAACTGTCTTCCCAAAACCTTTTGGTATTTTTGGAGTGCTATTTGAGTGATGATTTTGCATTCTTGAATCATCTGTGGTTCAGATAGCCAAACTGAACCATAGTGATAATTTAGAGATGAAGAAAATAGCTTGTCACAAATACTGGAATGAATTGTAAAAGCTTCTTGACAAGCCATGTTCCCAGCTCCAAGAAAATGAAGAACTAAAAATGATTAATATTCGGATCGCTTGTGTTATTTAGAAAAGACACCTTGGCAAAGTAAGCATTTTTGAAAAGCCTATACCCAAGTGACGAATGAATGAAGAAAGTGTGGTCTTTTTATACAGTGGAGTATACTCAACCTTGAAGAAAGAAAAACTGGAAGCTTTTATAGGCAAATGGATGCAACTTGAGACCATACTCATAAGTGAAATAAAGCAGACTCATAGGTGTAAGCATCATACTGTTTTCCTAGTGTGAGAAGCTGAAAGAATAAATGAGATCCAATGTGTGCAATAGATACTGTGAAATGGGAAGAAGCTGTTCAAAAGCAAAGAGAAATTGGGGTGGGGAAAGGAGACAAGAAATGTAAAAGCAAGAAAAAGTTTTTATGCAAAAAATAGTTAAGATAGTTATACTACTAATTTTTTTAGTTTATTAAAAAGGTTTGTGCTCATATTATTTGGACAATTAAACGTCTGTATCTTGTACCCTAAAGATAACAATATACAGTGTATCAAGCATTGTTACTCTCCTACTATCTGTTTTGAAATTTTGTTTTACTTTTTTCCTTTAAAAATCCTGAAATGTTTCCATACTATTTTGTACTTACTGTAGATGATTTTTGTTGTAATGTAATAGTGGCAATTCCTTCCTATACATTTTGTATACTGATACATTGATGTGTTGGATAGCTTATTAGTATTCTTGCTTTGCAATAACATAAATAGAATTTTCTCACATTTCTAAAGAAGAAAATACTACTTATAATATGTCCATAATATTTAACTAATATTCTCCTAGTTGCCAATAAATATTTTAGACTTTGACATATTTTGTTCTATATATCTAGGAGCATTACTGTGTCTTATTTTAAGATTGTTGTGCTAGATTAGTATTTTATATTTTTAATAAAAATTATCAACATTTGTTACTCTGCCATTGGACTCAAATTATAAAGAAATTCATCCCCCCAAATCTTCCCTTGCTGTAATTATTTCAGTCTTATCATTTACCACTCATGTTGATCCTACTTGAAATTTTAGGATCACCTCTTGGATCCAAACTAATTAAAAACCAGGGATGCAGCTTATGTGATTTTCAAAAGGGAAGAAACTCACTGGCATGCTAAAAATTTTCTCCTATTGTTTATACTTCATTTTAAAAAATGGAATTCTGGCAGCAAATTAGACCACAATCTGTAAGTAAGAACTTGTTGAGATGGCTGGAGGGCCAGCAAATTGACAACAACGGCTATAATCAATAGTGTGGGAGTCGGTAATGTTACATGAATTATTTAGTTTTATAGTTCTTCCTCAGGAAAAAAAAAAAAAAAAAAAACCTCCAGTGGTTGAACAAACAAATGTTCTCATTACATCCTGTCACTCATCTCTAACCGCACATTATTGATGGTTATTTAGAGAGAGATTATCTGGAGCAGCAAATACGAACTCTGACTCACCAATAGAACAGCACAAAACTTTTAAAGAGCAGGTTTCCAGGGACAAATATGCCCCCTCAACTCCCAGTCCTGGAGGAGCCATGCTGCATGGTATTATTAAATAAAATGGTGGGTCTGCTTGGATTCTCTTCAGGATATGGGTGGAGCCCGAGGGAGACATTACGGGGCAGTGTGCTGGCTTGGGGGTGGTAAGCCCCACCGAGGGTTGGGAATTCTCTGTGAGAAGGAGCACCGGGCATCCCACTTCAGCCATTCCCTTCTGGCTTTCTGGTCTGGTCAGGGTGTGCAAAGCAAGTGTGGTGGCCAGATAAGAAAGAGCCACATTTTCCTTTGCTTTCTTGTAAGGTACTGTTCTTACCTGCTTTTTCCAGGGAATAAAACATAAGACACACATGTGTGGGGTCAACAACACAGGAGTAAGTCAAACAAAGGGTTAACAAAGAAGAGCTTTGCTGTTGATCTCTGCATCATTATGAAGGAAGCAATAAAAACTGTAATGGGAGAGGAGGGTGGGAACCTAGGACACCGCAGTCCCACATTCTAAAATAGAAACAGGGTTGAACCTGAAGTAAAAATAATGCAAGGCACAGTGAATTGAAAAAACAAAACAAAACAAAGCAAAATAGAAAATGGTGTTCTTTCCAATGTGCATTTTGTCTTCCCAATCCACCTCCCAAAAAAGCTGAAGGAATTTTTATTGCACCTGGATCTCCATTTCCACCTTCAAATTAGTATTGTCATGGAAGGAATTTTTATTGCACCTGGATCTCCATTTCCACCTTCAAATTAGTATTGTCATGAAAGCAAGTATAGATATATTCCTTATCTGCTTCATCTTATCCCTCCCAACAAATGATGGGCCTAATCCCCTTTATTAAATACTCTGAAGTGGCTAATGCTCCAGATTGGATACTATACTTTAAGTTGAAAGGATTCTGTGTAGTTCAGGGAAAGTGGGGTGGATTGTTCTTCTTCTCACTTCGTGTGTTTCCTGAAGGGAAACTGGAAAAACGAAAATCAAGGAGTTAATGTAAGGAAAAAGTTCTCCAAAAAGGACCCTGGAAGATGTTCAAGAACGGGATGATGTGCAGCCTATCTACCTTGTACTGAGGACTGCAGAACACAGGGCTGCGTACATAGCAATAAAGTACGTTTAGCAGGAGGAGGCACAGCTAGCCAATGGGGGGGCGCTTGTCGTGATGCAACCGTAGAGCTTCTCCCCACCTACTCCACTGAACTGCTGCGCTAAACTTCCCAAAGAGCTACAGGTCTGCCTTACTTGGTTTTGCTCTTGGTCCTCTGAATCAACATCAGCTCTGCCTGCAGAGCTGAGACAAGCTGACTAAATTTTTATAGCAAGAAGGTGTGTGCTACCATGGTTTTCTGCTCTGAGATACAATTAACTCTAAGGAGCAGTGTTTATTTAACATCTCTTGGATTACTTTGCTTACTGTAAGAGCATAAAGATGTTCTACATTTCTTCTGAAAGTACTGTAGCTTTCCATTTCATGTTTAAGTCTGGGATCCCTTCATTTTAAAATGCCATGCGAGGTTTAGGTGTGGGCTTTTGTTTATTTGGCGAATGGATGTCTGCTTGCTCATCAGCATTTGTTGAAAATATACCTTCTTTAATTGATTACTGCTGCATCTTCATCAACAGTCAGTTGGACAAATACATGTGACTCTGCTTCTCAGCCCTCAGTGCTGCCTGTGTCATTGAGCTTTGGATCTATCCTCCTGCCAGGTCTGCTCCGCCTTAATTACTGTCGCTACCCTGTGGTGTAAATGGGAATACATGGTACCGTGATTTTTTCCAACTCCTTTTACATTCCAAGATTGTTTTCACTGTTCTAGTTTGTGCATTTCTATAGAAATTTTGAAGTCTATTTTTTAAAATTAAACAGATTATTTTTATTCATACGATATATTTTCTGTGTTGTGGGAGAAGTTCAGGATTATTTCTAATCCTGGTAGTAATATTAACTGATGTTTTCAAGTCAAACCTTTTAGATAAGATATTTCTATGTTATTTTTACCTTTTCTTTCTTTTTTTAAATTTTTTTTTTTGTTTTTGGTGCCGACAACCGAACTTAGGGCTTCCAGCTACCTTTTCGTTCTTGAAATTTGTTTTTCCTGGAAAGCTAAGGCAAGCTAACAATTTTGGAGGCAGAGACTGTCTTCTGCATTCTGCCTTACTTAATCACTATGAATGTTACTACCAGCTTAATTTTTGTTTTCTGCTTTTGTTTTTTTCCTCAATCTCATTTCTTCCCTCTTTATGTATCTTTCTGAGCCACGTTTAAAAGAATTAAATGAATAAATGGTAATAATAACTGTAATATTATAATAAAAAACCAAACACTCATCATATATTTATTTACTTAATAATATTGACAGTTGATGCTACTGATACAAACATAAATATTGACTTATTATAAATATACAAATATTGAATAGTGTTAACATTTTTATCATGTCTCAGTAACAAATCATGCCCTCATTCCATTGCTTATAACACCAAGGGTTGTCTCTTCCTTCAGTGCATATCTAGCTTGGGTCTGTTAGAACAGAGCTTTGGAATGCATGATTGCTGAAGGACTCAGAATGCTGAGGGTTCTTCCAACTTGGCCTTAGCAAGAAGCTTGCTTGGCTGCTAAAGCAACTCATGTTCATAGCTCACTGGGAGTGGTCAGTTATATGTCTCTTCTCCATTTAGTGATAAAGAAAAGTAATTTAATGAAATAACATAACCAGAGAAGAATTTGTATGGGTGGCTGGTAGAAATCTCTACACACAGCTTTAGAAATAAGTTTTCATGAGTGTACATATTTTTTCAGGTCTACATATTCAGTACTTTGAGGCACTGGGATTTGAACAGGAGGTATCTGAATGTAAGGCATGAATATCTAATAGGGTTTTGGAACAAATAAGGAACATTTTAAAATTGAGATTTTCACTGAAGAACTGATGGTTCTACTAATGCTTTTATACTTTGAGATAGAAAAATGAGAATGACACTGTCCTTACTCTAAAATGAGGTTCTCAAATCTACTTGATCCCTGTCCAAAGTTTTAAAGTTGTTTCTCAACAAAAACAGATTTTCCGGGTGGCCATAGAAGATATCTTAGCATATGCCATGATTTTCTGTAGACATTTTGACACACATAAAAATCAAGAAAAGGCCCCGGCCTTAGGATGTTTAAAAAAATGTATTTGGTTGTCGCAAGTTCTCACTATGCAACTTGGACTCATGGTGATCCTCCTGCTTTCAGTCTCCCCAGCACTGGGATTACAGGCGTGTGCCGCTGCACCTGTACCCAGACTCTGGCTGGCTCAGCCTGCCCCAGGTGCGGGGTTGGCACAGCATATGGTACTGGGGATTGAACTGTGGTCCCTGAACTTGCCTAAGCTTGCCTAAGCAGGCAGTTTAGTCTACTGAGCTATCTCTCTAGTCCCACCCAGCCTTAGTTTTAGCAACAATTTCATGTAATATACTTAAGGATGTTCATAATGAAACATAATGAGAGTCATGACTCCTTTTGGAAATAGTAGATTCCTTCTAGTATATATTTTTGCACCAGATAACATGATTACAGCTTGTGACTTCATGTATTTGTTTTAATCCAGCAACTATTTAATGTACTCTGATACATGGCAGTCACACTTCTTGATTCTGGAAGCACAGTGGTGAACAAAAGTCGTCCTGTCATTTACTGAATGTGCAGGTGGCCAAGGCAGGCAATAGAGAATAAATAAAACATAGAGAGCTAGTGACAGTTAAATGTAAAAAGAGCAGGAATGAGGAAGAAAGTGACAGATCAGAAGTAGCTGTTTGTATGTTGAATCTCCCCAAGAAAGGAACTAGCATTTTCTGTACTTTCTTCCAGCTTCCAGTGCAGGAATGTGATCTTCTGAAGCCATGACGATGCAGCTATGCAGATAAAGTCCTTTCCTTAGTTCTTTAACTAAGGAAACTTCCCTGACCATCTTTGTACTCAACTAACTATACTGATACCATCATAGAGATATTTCTAAAAATCCTAGTCTCCAGCAGCAACAGATTAAAAAAGAGTAGGTCAGTTGCATGTTTGGTAGATAATTTCACTAAGCAACAAGCCATTGAAATCCAAGTGTCAGGGCTATACAGCAAAATATCACTGCAGAGACAGTGACTAATCTTTAATGTTTATTGCACATATCATATTGGACTTAACATCAATGGCAGTTCAATATCACATGCTATAAAGGTTAATTTCAGAGTCTGCATTTCCTTTCTAAAGATGAAGCTATGACTCATCAATAATTAACTTTTGATGAAAATGGGTGCTGTAAAACTTAAACAAATTTCAGAATCCCTGAGGTTCTACTTTTGTTGTTTTATAATTTTCATTGGAATGTTTTCTTTGTAGCACAAATGGATATATATATATATAATATACTCTTTATATATAATAGATGGATGTTAATATATATAATCTTAAACAATGAATATAAATTTCTTTGATTCTTCATATGGGTATGTAGGAATAGAGGAAATTTGGGGAAATCCTTCCATGGTAAGATATAATATGTCCTGAGACATTGCTCACAAGTTGAGAGCAAAAATATTTTTTTATTTTAAAGAAAATAAAAAGTTGAAAGAAAACATTAAAAATGATACAGAATTTCATAACAAGATGGTAGGAAATTAACGATGGTTGTTATATTGCATATTGCTATCTTCAAAGTGGTTAGAACAAAGATTTTGCAAAGCATAAGAGGAAATTAAAATCAGATGACTATTAAATTTGGACTCCTGTACTGACTTGTGAAAAATCAAGAAATCAACCTATTCTTCTTTCTGCATCCATTCCCTTACTCTATTGATTTTATATTGTTATTTTTATAGAACATTTACAGTTCTTACATTCTTGTTAGTAACCCAGTGCCCACAGTTGTAGAGGAAGAGATTTATATGTAAGTCAGTGTAAGTAATATCACTGGAACATTTACTAGAAATTCCTTTTCAGCGTGTTTGTTTTCTGCTGCCCTGGGTTGACTAGATTGCACTGAAAATAAGTTTTCTTTTTAAGAACAGTCCTGTGGACCCCAAGTTATTTGTGCTAGACACATACTTGGAACATACAACTAGAATATTTTCTTTATAGTTTTCTAGAAATAAGAGTAGAAATCAGACCAGCAGAGGGGAACAAGGTTGGAGGATCTTGGCTGGTATGTCCTGTGGGCCACACTCCAGAGCGCCTCAGTCTTTTCCCCCAAGCTTAGGCCGCCTGTGGTTCCAACTCATTTGCATGGCCACACCTACCCCAGGAGAGAATACTGCCTCAGTAAATGAGCTCTGTGCCCGAGGGTAAGTCAACTTCTGTCTTATTATGCCAGCCTTAGGTGAGTGTAGAAACCGAGTAGGCTAATGAAGAGAGTATCCAATAAACATTTCCTTTGCAAAAAATGAGCATCTATTATGTCCTCAATTTTCACATAAGAAAAGTTTTACATTCTCACTGTTATAATAGCTTATGCTTGGAGGGTACTTTGTGGCTTATCAAGCAGTTTATGTTGAACTCTTCTGTACAGTAAGGGCAATAGCAATAGTTAATAAGAGACTTAGGAAATGAGACCACATGTGTTGTTACTGTCACATTTAGAGCTTAGCCATGTAAACAGAGCAGTAATAGGTTTAAAATTAGATTATATAAGATAAGAGAGATACATTTTATAGGCTTTTTGCTCACATAGAAGAAAAATCTATGCCTAAATCATTTTCGGTAATAATACACCTTTATTGTAAGCACCTAAACCTTTGAAAATTGTCTCACCAACAGGCTCTCATACGTTCCATGCTCGCAAACAGGCCTCGTGGGAAGCTGGAAGTCCTTTGGGACACGACAACAGCGTGACAGTCTCAACCATCTGTCTTCCTCAGAGCAGGACGCCTGTTACTTACTCTATTGAACTGCTTGTTTTCTCTCTTTATTTCTTTTGGAGTTTAACTTTCTCTCTGATGTTTTATTTCTCTGCTAACTTTTGATTTTGGCTTTATTAAAACCCGCAACTTTTACTCTCTCCTTCGCTTTGCTCTGCGCTCTTGGTGTGTCCTGCACAGTGACTTGCCCGTTCTCTGCGCGAAGGCCCTCCGGTGCAGGGCTGCGCGGCGGCTGCCGAACCGAGGGGAGCGCATCTCCGCGGACCCCTCCTTCGCGGTCGGGAGGGGCCCCCTCAGCCTCACGCACCCCCCTGCGAAGGTTGCATTATACGACACATACATTGTCTTCTGCGGTATTTTATATTCCATCCTCGCACTTTTGCCTCCGTGCGATTTTCCTTTTTTCTTTTGCGTCCTACAGCAATGACCAACAGGGGGCAGCAAACCCTCTCAAAAGCACACCTGCGCCCAAGCGCGCTGCCTGCGACCCCAGCCTGGGGGTTTTGCGTCCTTGTTTTCTGACATTTTCGTTCTTTTCTCCTTATTTTTTAAAAAGAAAGCTAGAATTAAAAAAAAAAAAAGTCAGCTTTCTCTTGTCGTAATACTTTCGAGTCACAGTGTTTAAAATTGTTTCTTTACGCAGGTTGGAGAATTGTAAGATCTGAGATTTCACCAGGATAGAAAATACACAGGATTACTGTGAAATGCTCTTTAGTTCAGAAAAGGTCTTCCCGTCATAGTTACGACTCTCAAAATCACAGTGCTTTGGCAAGTATTACAATACAGGTTCATAATGTAGAATTCTAGAAGAATATTTTACTCCACAGAGACGTTTTTATTAATCAGAAAGAAAACTAATTTTCATTTTCCCTGTAGTACAATTTGCTATGTGTAGTTCTTTATATCATTTTATGGAAAGCAAAAGAAGTCTGAACGAGAGGAAGAGGGAGAGAGACGACGAATTAGAAAAAGAGAGAGAAAAGAAAGAAAAACAATCTTAGGCAAATACTTAAAAGATACAAACAACACGGTGCTTACACATGCGAATTTGGCTTAGCTCTCTTTTTTATTTTTATTTTTATTTATTTTTATTTTATTTTGTTTTATTGAGAAACAAATATCAATGAGACAGTTTCAAGGCTGATTAATAAGACATTTTCAATAATTAATACATTTACATTGTTATCTTCTTAGTGGTAATCCATAGTACAAGATGCAGACAGATTATCCTGTCCAAACACTATTACTACAAATCTTTCTTCTCATTGAATTAAGCGAAAGTAGCTGTATATCTATGCCAACTATTCTCTATATGCAAATACAAAATGGTCCTTCCTTTGTATCCCCCCCATTTTTTTACTTATCTCTTCCTAGTGTGAGAAACTGAAAGAGTAAATAAGATCCAAAGGTGAAATAGATATTGCACAAGGGAAAGAAACTACTCAAAAGGAAAGAAAAATTGGGAGAAAAGAAAAGAAGGAAGGAAAAAAATATGAATATGTACATAAAACAGCTAAGATGTATTATTAATTTCTGTCAGTTCATTGAAAGTAACAGTTAGTGCTTATAGTATTTGATCAATTTTTCATATTGTATATTATAGAATTTGATATTAAAATATTTACATGCAACTCAGAGAGACATTTCATACTGATAGAAACAAATCCAAAACAAAAGTATGGAAATCATGAATGCTCATGTGTATACTGCAAGTCTGACATACCTGAGAAATTGAGAAAGATACAAGCATATGGAATCAAATTAAGTAGGACATTTAAAATTCAAAAAATCTCAGGTCACAGACAAAACATGTAAAGAAAAGGTAACCATGGATGCTGTGGGTTTTGGTGATGCCGTTGTGCTTGAGCATCCATGAAAACCAAAGAAGACTCCAGTTATTGAACATAGATGAACAATCACAGAAATTGACCCTGGCACTTAGCTACGGACTGTTTCATTAAATCTCCAAAGAAGCGGTGATCCAATCCTTATTCTCTGACTACCGTGACATCAGCTTGTAATCAACAGCAGACATAATAAAAATAGATCCTATGCACTATAGTTCAACAACACACGTAAAAAGAATTGCACACAATTTATCAAACTCACTATTCTAGGCTTTTAAAAGAGACTTTAGTAATAAGACTACAAGAATCATAGAAAGTGATAAAACGGATATTAAGAAGAAATTATACATCTGCAAGTAATGTTTTGAAATGCAAAACTGAAAGGAAATAAACCGTTTTCAATTCAAGACAAAAAAGAAAAAAAAGTCCAAAGTAAGCAGTACATTGAAATAAATAGGGAGAGAAGCAGAAAATAGAAAATACCTGATGGAAATAGAAAACTGCCATAGTTAAACCAAGAGCTGCTTTTTTTTTTTTTTTAAATGTATTTGCACAGGGTCTACAGGGTCTCACTACACAGATCGGACCTGTAGTGACACTTCCTGTTTTCAGCCTCCCAAGTGCTGGGATTACAGACACATGCCAACATGCCCAGTCTAAGAGCTGGTTTGCTAAGGGAAAAAAATCTTGGCACAAATAATCAGGAGTGGAAAATATGATAAATAAATGTAATGAATGCATTATTATAATTATTGATTCTGATTATTGAAAAATATTATTTCAAATTTGATTCCTATGTATTTGTGATTGATGGTTTTTTGGATGAATTGGATAATGTGTAAGAAATATAAAATAACAAAATAAAATGAAAAAAATTTAAACAAATTTGACAACCTTAAAGAGCCTAAAATTATAGAATATATTCTTAAATATTTAATCCGTAGTTATGGAAAATAACTCATTTTAGTTGAAGGGAAAACTATGACAAACCTTCAAGTAAAATTATTACTAATGTTAATTACTTTTGTGGGGATATAGAAGGGCAAAATTTTCCCAGTTTAACATATGATGTTAGGGGGGACCACCTGCTCGGGGCTCCCCTTCTGTCCCTCTCTAGGACAGGAGCTTTCTTTCCCCTCAAAATATATTCTGCTCATAAAAAATATGATGTTAGACATTCCTAATAATTAAATTCAACTAAGAGCAATTAAAAAATACACCACATTAAGTTTTAAATAAAGATGTAAATTCATTCATGCATTCATAGAATTATACAGTGGCAAATAAACTTCAGTTCATTATTTCCTTCTTAATTCTGGATTTACTTAACTCTTTTCACTACTTTATTAAAAAAATTTGTCTGGCCTATACACCACCTGCTCATTTAGTCCTTATTCTTCTGTCATGTATCCCATGTAGGTGAGCTAGAATCCATACTACTTTGTTTTACCCCTAACTATTATATCGGAAAACATATTTATTACATTTATAAGTTATGTATTATATCTTATAACTTATTTATTTCATATTAGATGACATTTGTCTTCCTGAAAAATTATTCTACTAGAGCAAAAATATTTTTACTTGCTTTTGTATTACTTAAAACATCTAGTATTGAACTTCGTAGTGAATAGCTGATCAAGTACTGCTTCTTGAGGTTAGCTGAGTTGAACATTTGCAAAAGAAAATAAGAAAAAAATACAAAGTAAAGAAAACAGATAGGAAAAGAGTTCATAATGATAAATTTAATAAGGACAAGCACCACAGGTCTATATATTCAGACTGAAATTTGAAAAATATCTGATAAATAAGATACTAATATACAGAAGTTGTCTAAAATTCGTTGCTTTTTTCTTTTATCCTGACACTGCTTATAAAGAGTTTGCTATAACTGAAGATATTTTCTTTTTCTGTACATACTTTAGTAGATTTTGTTCCACATTATTTTCTAACAATATATAAAGAAAGAAACTGGACCAGACAAAAAATGGCTGCAAAATAAGATCTCTCTCTCTCTCTCTCTCTCTCTCTCTCTCTCTCTCTCTCTCTCTCTCGCTTTAATGCCACGAGGGCTGAAACCTATTAAATAAAAATGGGTAAGAATCTATACAGAACACACCAGGATTTTCTTGACTTGACACAAAAAACATGACCCTTACTTTCAGTATTCTTTCAAAGTTTTGGTCTACATTAATGTATTTTATTTTTGACCAGTTTTATCTTTACAGAAAAGTTGCACAAAAAGTACAGACAGTGATTGCAAACCTGTTTATCTCCTCCAGTTTCCTCTATTAAATGTTGCATAAATGTAAATCTGTTACAATTAATGAATAGATACTGATACGTTATTATTAACTAAAGGCCTTAGGTCTGTGTTCCATGTTCTTTAGCACATATTCATCACTGCAATACCATGCAGTGTCTTGGTTACTTTTCTCTCATTGCTGACACCCAAATTAAGGCAGGAAAGGTTTGTTTAGCTCACTCTTAGTGGAGCTTTCAGTCCATATTCGGCTGCCTCCAAGGCAAAGTGGCACATGGAACAGGGCAGCAACTCATGGAGGCAGAAGACAGCCAAGAGCAAAGGGGCAGAGCAGCAGCTGCAATAGCTAGCAAGCCTCTTTCCCCTCCTTACGTTTGTATGCAGATTACCCTCTCCAGGGTGGGTGTGACACTCACACCCATAGTCCCAGCATTGGACCATGAATTAACCACAAATTCTAGAAGCTGTGCCATGACTGCAAGAGGCTTTGGTGGTGGGGGGACACCTAGACACCAACCACAACATGTAGAATATTAATGAAACTGTTTTGTTGTTTTCCAAATCCACTTTATTCCACATATTTATCCCTCATCTGCCCCCTTTTCACCCTTGGAAATCCATATGTTTATCATAGTGTGCACTCCATAGTCTTGCTTTTTCAAGAATGTCATGTAGTGGAAGCATACAGCATGTGTCCTCACCAACTGACTTTTTCACTTAGCAAAGCACATTTCAATTGCTTCCATGTCTCTTGGTAGCATAATGACTCATTTCTTTTTAGAGTGGAATATATTCATTGTAGATTTGATTAGGTGAACTACAGTCAATCCATAGACCTACTAAAGACATCTAGGATGTTTCATAATTGTGGTGATTATGAATAAGTTGATATAAAGGCTCAGTGTAGATTTTGCGAGAACATAAAGTTTTCATCAATTGTGGAAAATACCAAGAATCATGATTGCTAGACTGTGTGTTTAAAATATGTTTAATTTTTTTAAAAGACTGTTGAATTATGTTCAAAATTTTGCATTATTTCACAGTCCTTCCAGCAAAGAATGAGTTTCTATTGCTCCATATCCTTGTCAGCATTTGTTTTTGTCAATGTTTTAGTTTTTAGCCAGTCTAATACATTAATAATTGTTACATTAAATATTGAAAATGCTTCATAGACTCATTTATTATATGCACATCTTCTTTGCTAAGGTACATATACAGATACTTGTGTAATTTAAATTAAGTTTTTCTCCCTCATGCTGCACTGGCCCCTCTCCTGGGGTGTGCTGAAGCTGTGACTGAATCTGGGCGTGGTGCTGCACACCTGTAATCCCAGCACTGGTGAAGCTGAAAATAGGAGGATCACCATGAGTCGGATTTGTATAGTGAGACCCTGAACCAAATACACAAATGGAAAAATAAATTGAGTTTTTCATTTTCTTTTTTTTTATTTCAGAGTTTTTTAAAATTTGCTATACCATTTCTTTATCTGCTATTTATTGTGTAAATATCGTTTCCCTGTGGGGAATATTGTGGCTTGTACTTTCCATTTCTTAACACTTTTATAGAGAACTGTATTTTTTTAAATAGTGCTCTTTAGGAGCAACATCTAGATACAAGGTCACATGATGAGGGGTTGGTGTGGACCCCTAAGCCACCAGGGTGCTTGTCAGCACAAAAAGCCACCTCAGACTGGTGTCTATGCAGACCTCTCTGATTTTCCCGTTTGCATTTTTCTTTGTCAGCAAAATGAGCTAATTAGGTCTCTTCCTTAAAACTGGCTTCAGGCCCAATTTATTAGAAACTTTTGCTGCAATTTTACTGTTTCTTTTTCTTTTCCAATCAATTTAGAGTGAACTTTCTGTGTTCATTAACTCTAGGTATAACTGGAAGTTGAAAAAATAACATTTAAGGCAAACACCCATTAATTTTCTTACTCTCCTGCCATTCGCCGAAAATATCCTGTCATGAGGCAAACTTCAAAACGTGTATCAAATTACACGAGGCTACTTACTGAGGTGCATGAGTGTAATTGCACCTGCATCTTATCAGAGAAACCAAAGATTAAACCATCTAACTCTTCAGTATTAAAAAAACATGCAAAATAGAGCTAGCAACATAAGCTAGTCCCTTCCAGCCGAATACATTTGATTTGCAAAGTGTATAACATGTTTTCACACTCCGAAATCATTTTCAGATATTATATTCAACAGTCTCCTGAAACGGTTAGCAGTTCCTTTAAATGAGATAATCACTGGCTCTTGAGCTGTAAGGCATGAAAAATATGTATATACAAGGACTGTTTTCAAAGGACAGAATACAAATACATTTGTTTGTGCCCCACACATCATCAAGCACCAGCCTTCCCCTCATACATATTCTTCCACTAAGGCCCAGGCCCAGAGCTCTCTCTTCCATTGTATTATGCATTGCAGATGATTCACTCCAATCTCAATTTAAGGCTTCCGACATGAATAATACATTTAAAAGCACATAGAGAAGTAAATAGAAATTTGTATTATTTGGTTTTAGTTACCAATAGCATATTTAGAAGTGGCATGAAGTGCCATCGTTTTTTGTGTGCATGCAGTATAACCATTAGTTGTCCTCTAATGGTCTGATGGCAAAAATCCCTTTCAGTTTTCAGGAAAGAATACATCTGATGTATAGAGAAAATGTATAATATGCAGGCTTATCACTGAATGGTTTGTCTTCTTGTTTTTGCATCTGTATGTGGAATTTACAATTAAATCCTTTCCTGTACCTTGCTATCCCACATATTTAATATTTGTTTTAGACTTTTAAGCACCAGATATTTGACAGAATTACCACTTAGCCTGAGATTTTCTCAGGTTCTGTACGAGTCTGCCAGGGCAGTGTAAGAAAGTAGCACAGACTGGGTAGCTTAAACAAAAGGAACTCACCATCTCTCATTTCTAGTGGCTATCATGTGAACAGAGCTGGATTCTCCAGCAGGCCCTGAGGGAATGTCCACACCTGTCTTTTCTTTGATTTAAGAATGGCCATCTTCTCCCCTTTACCCTGTGAATTCACATTACCCATATTGACATCTGCCTCGTGTTATGTGGACACCAGTTATATTTGACTAGGGTCTAATAATAATCTGCACCTTACATAGGTTTACTCTGCCTCTGAATACTTTCATATTCTTAAGCACTGGAGGTTATACAGCAAACACATGATGCATTTAGGGGGACTCAATTTAGTCCATAACAGTCCATTTAAAAATAGCTCAGAGATTTGACCCAGAGCTCAGTCCTGGCATATAAATGAGACCACTCAAAGCCTGCTGGATCCTCATTCTACCCAGAGCCCAGGCCCAGCATATGAGTGAGACTGCCCGGGGCCCACCAGATCCTCATTTGACCCAGAGCCCAGGCCCAGGGTGGAATCCTTCAGCAGAACTCCTGTGAACAGGATAGAGGCAAGACCCACCCAGCTGATTCAGGAATAAAACATCTTGCCAGAGTGGCACAGAGGGTTCACCTCCAAGGGCTGCAGCAGGAAGAAGTGGAGCACAGCAGCCAGATCCAAGCCACACCCACCTGGAAGAATTTGAACTTCATAGATCCGGACCTGGTGCTAAGGTAATAACTCTATCTAAGCTCTACACCAAAGGTCAGAAGTCAGTGGTGTACAAAATGACAAAGAGAAGGAAAATGCAGTCTCAGGTCCTGAGTCCACCCAGAACAAATGCAAAGGACACTAGCATAGAAGAAATTGGAAACCACACACACCTGAATTCTCTGAAATAATAGTTCTGGAAGTAAAGAAACAACTGCAGAAAGGTATAGAGGAAATCAGATCAGAAATAATTTCTGAAGTAAAAAAAATGATAACTATAATCAAAAGTATTGAGTACTTCTAAACAAGACACTAACAAAAAATAGAGCTGAATATAAAAATGATAGAATCATTGAATAAACAATACAGGAAATAAATAGAATATATGAAGCAGATTCAAATTGATACACATGAAATTAAAAACTCAATCACAAGCTGGAAAAACCATTTGAATTAAAGTGAAAATAGACTTTCAGACCTTAAAGACAGCATTGCAGATAGTGAAAAAGTAAGAAAAGATCTCTTAAAAACAACTAGGATGCAAGAAAAAATAATTCGATACTGCAAGACGATGCAAAGATGAACAATGTGAGACTAATAGGCATCAATGAGAAGGAAGGAATCAATACAAATGATATAAAAAGAATATGGGCAGAAGTAATAGCAGAAAACTTCCCAAATATGGGGAAACAATCTGACATTCAGTAACTGAAGCAGATAGAACTCCAAATAACAGCAACCCATTTAAAAATATACCCAGACATATAATAATCAGAACCCCAGAAATTCAGCACAGGAACAGTATACTAAAAGCCACTAAAGAAAAGAAAACCCCTCAGAATAATGACATGAAATCAAGAAGAGCACGGAGCAAAGTAATGCAAGTCTTGAAAGAAAACAAACTCCAACCCAAACTGATATACCCTGCAAAGCTCTCTTTCAAGTATAGTGGAGAAGTGAAATACTTCCACGACAAAGAACAACTTAAGAATTTCATGATGACAAAGCCAAGCCTACACAGATTACTAAATGATGCTGTAGAGAGGGAGCAAAATGATCAGAACTCCACAAATGAGAATGGAAAGAACCCACCAAATAGGGCAAATGATTAAACAGAGGAGAATAAGAGGTATACAAAAGTAGTCTTTCAGTTATTCTTTTGTGTACAGCAGCAAAATATTTCCATCAGCACACTCTACAAATGGATTTCTCCTGCACCCTATAGGTCATGATTCCATCTGGGTCTACAGGGTGGATTTCAAGGAAATAGCAGTAGCTCAGTCCCACAAGTGACACCTGGCCACTAGTAAGTGTCACGGATATTATCCATGTCCACAACACTAGAAATTTGTGTGATATCCTATCCCCAAACTGTTAGAAGTGCTGGTCACTTATTTTCCATTCCAGTATTTATCTTATGTTTTGTTTTTAATACTTCTTTACTATCATGAAAACTTTTTCTTAGTTCAGTTGTTTTGAAACATTTAATTTTTAATTAATTAGTATTTAATTTTCTGAATATTGCTTAATCTTAATTTTTGTTCTAAGATTTATACTATATCTTTGACTTACAATTTATTTAAAAGACATGGCATGATATCTTCTCACAGTATTAGAAACTTTAAAAAGTATATTTCCATTTTCTGTTGACTTTATATTACTTCTTCCATGTTTTAAACACACACACACACACATATGAAAAAAATATGTGTATAACCTGAAATAAGATTGGTACTATTTCATAGAAATCTTTAATGACTTATAAAAATATATTTTATATAGTCCTGCATAACTATCATTTTGAGAGCTTTTGTTGTTCATCCAGGAGCATATTGCAACTTCTCTTGCCTTTTGAATTATTCTCTTCATTATTTTCTATATGCTACTTCTGGAAGTATTAGAATATTTCAAGTTTGCATAACTGGAAAATATTTTACTTTTAGTTTTCAAATGTATGTTTGCTAAGTATAAAATGCAGAGAGAACAGATTTTTTTTCTTTCTTTCAGTCCTTTAATTAGTCTAGTTTCTTACATATTTGGTCTTTTTTTTTTTTCTTTCTAATGTGGAATAAGATGCTATTTAATTTTGTTCTTCAATAGCTAATATTTTTATGTATATGCTTTAATGATTTTTTTCTTTATAATAAGTTTTGAACAATTTCATTTTTGTGTATCTTGGTATGATTTTATTCAAATTTCTTGCCCAAAAGGTTCATTTTTCTTGGAAATGTGGTATTATAAGTTCAACTAAATTCAGAAATTTAAAATCATTAAATATTTATTGCCTATCCCTTCTACTCTGAGAATTCTAATTATAGGAATGTAAGTTTCTTAATTTTGACACAGAGTGAACTATTATTTGACCGATCTGTAATTTTTTTCTCATTTTTATTTTGGACAGTTTTTATTGTTATATCCATTTAAGTTTGTAAATAATTTATTTAAAGTGTGCAATCTATTAATCTCATGCAATGTATTCCTTTCAGAAATATTTTCTAAAAATCACTATTTTACATCTTATATCTTTCACATTTCAATATTTGTCTATAATTTTTAATATGATATATAATTATTGATTTTCAATAAAGTTAATGAAAAAAAATAAAAATAGCTCGGAGAGGCTGGGAGATAGTTCAGTGGACTAAGCACCTGCCTGCAAGTGCAAGGAGCTGAGTTCGATCCTTGGCACCCCATGCATGCCGCCATGCTGGCCATTGAAACTGGGCATGGTGGCACAAGGCTGTAATTTCAGTGCTGGGCAGGCTGAGACAGGATGATCAGTAGGAGTCTGAGCTATGTGGCAAGATCCTGTATCAAGTAAACAAATAAATAAAAGATAAAGAGCTTAGAAAATTTACATAATGGAGGGCGACTTTGCATGGTTCTTTACTCATTTATAAGGCACTTTTAAAAGTTGAGGGGCCTGCCAGTAGGCTGAGTTGTTTAAGGGCCTGCTCATGCAAACGCAGTAGGGTACAGGGGATCGCTGTTTGAAAACCAGCTCCACATGCCCTACCAGACCCTCCCTTAAGGCAGTCTGAGCCAGCACCACACCCCCCAAAAAAAATCCTTCTCAACTTTTGGGCCAAGCAAATAGCTCAGAGGATTAAAGCACCTGCAAGCAGGCACAGGGGTCGGGGGTTCGATCCCCGAGCCTCCCTTGCCAGCCCCGCCCCCGGGGGCAAGCTGAGACCTAATTGAGACTGGGTGTGGTGGCACACGCCTGTAATTCCAGCTCTTCGGAGGCTGTAAACAGGCGAATCAGTATGAATTCGATCTAGTAGTGAGACCCTGAACACCCTGTAGACCTTTCCCTAAAATACAAATAAATAAATAAATAAAAATTTTAAAAAAATGAAAGTTGAGTAGACAATGTAGTGTCAGAATGGCCTGGTTTTGAGGATAAGGAGTTGTGTATGCTTTCTACAGTTTCCTTGGAAATTCCATTTCCAATAGTGAAATAATAATATTGCTCCAAAGCTCATTTTTCTTAAAAGATAAAATGTTGCTTTATAATTATTTTGATATATATAGTCACTATTTTACTAAGTCAGTTTTATAATTTGTCAAAGAATTTTCTCAAGAAATTTTGCCTGGAGGCTGAGTATATAGCTTAGTGGCACCATGCTTGACTAGTAAGCACGTGGTTGTGAGTGATATTCCTAGTACAAGAAAAAACTGAGCTGCAGTAAACTGTGTCGTATATGGACTGCCTTCTGAACATGTGCGGCTGGTAGTGGTCTTCCTTTTTGCCGTTCTCCTTTCTTCTACAACAAGGAATATATTTTCTTAATCAAAATCAGCTCTTAAGAAAGTATGAATTCCTTTATGCTAACTTAAAATACCAAGACCTAATTATGTCATGTCCTCTAGGAGCATTTTGACTTTAATTTGAAAACACTCTGGGTAAGAATTGAAATATTTCCACTTGTGGAATTTTAGGCATGAAGAACTTTAGCATGTGTGGCTGCCCAAATTTTAGAATGCTTAACGTGGTTCTGTGAAAGTTAAATCAATTAATAAAGTCAAAACACTTATAACCATGACTGGCAAGTAGTGAAATTTTAAGTCTTTAGCTATTACTATTGTAACCAAAACTCCTGAATAATATACATGACAATGGTCTATTGAATGTTGAAGGATCTATGTGAAAACCTTTTCCAGAGAATTGAAAAGGTATTTTCTTGGATCAACCTATTTGAGATTTTAAT
>NW_004524673.1:321798-333323 GCF_000260255.1 Octodon degus
GTGGAAATCATAATTTTTATAGTATGGGAACTGGAAAGACATCTTACAAAGTCCCTGAGTGTATCAGTTATTAGTTATTATTAACTCATGCTGCCCAATGTTGGAGTGAGCCATAGTGGCTGAAAAGAAACAGCAGAGCCTTCTCTGCACAGCTTCAGCTCTGCACACAGCCTTTCTACTCTCTCCCTGCAGAACATATGGGACGCCAGTATGGGTGATGTACTAAAGCCATCTTTTAAAAAGCTAAAACAAAAACAGATCAAGCAAACAAACTCTCCTTCCCATTCATTAGTGCATTAAATGACATTTTTTTGGTGCAAACATGTTCTGAGAAGAAAATTCATCATTTATTTGTTGAAACTTTGTCAGCCTAAATAAATGCACCAGGATTTCATAATGAATACACTAGTAAAGGAACACTCAGTTCTAGTATTTAACGTCTCCAATGGTCCAAAGAGCTGGCTGTGTGAGAGTATAAATTTGTTACACAAAGGTGTTTGGCACTTTCTCTTTTTGTCATGACTGTCATAATTGCCATCCATGAAAGGTTTACAGTGGTCCATTTGTTAATCTCTTCTTTGACTTGCTAGTTTATTAGACAGGATTCTTTCCTGCACAACCTGAATAAGCACTAAATGCGAAACATGTTGCTTGGCCATCTTCTGCTGAGTGTTGGCTGCTGACCTGGCAAGACATTTTCTTCAGGCTCCATCGTACGTGTCTCCTTCATGCCCAACTTCCCTTAACAACCTTGGCAAAGGTTTATTCTTTGCCTTTCTTGCTGCATAATGTCTCTTCATTTTTAAACCAGGATTTTGATGATAATTGTGATAGGGATAATGGTGAAGATTATTATGAATTTTAGAAAGGGCAAATACTATTAAAAATAAGATACTGAGGAAAACAAACTTTTCTTCCTTCCCTATCTTAGAATATTTCCTTTAGAAAATGTGTAACATAGCACCTTTCTATCTCTTTGAAATGCATCTGGTTCTTTTTAGAAGCAAAATTTGCCTTTTTATAACCTCTTTACTGTTAGGACAAGTATGGATTTCTGAGGTACACAGGAGCTGTCTTTAAAATATAATCCAGGAAACTGGGGTCTCTATTTTCCAGATTCTGTGTAAGGTAGAAGCCTGTGTTTAGTCTCTCTCCAGAACTATCTCTGTAATGAAAGGTAGGATGAATTAATTTTCCTCTGTATAAAGTCCTTCAGCAAATACAGAGGGTCACTTCAGTTATGGAATGAATTCAGGATGAGTTTAATGTGATACATAGTGCTCTGGAGTCCTCTAGTTTGAGCACTAGTTACTGTTATTTATGATAATGTGAATAGAATGAGTGGTATCTTCTTTACTATTCAAAATAGTGAGACTTAATTTAATCTTTACAATCTTCTAGTGGAATGCTTATAATAATTCAGGACATTCTGACTTAGAGTTTATCTAATAATCTGGTTTTCTTTCTCTTTACCTCCATGGGTGGGTGTTCTTGGTTGACAACAGAATTTTATAAATCATATTGCTCCTTGACTGGGTGTAAGAAATGCGCATAGTATGTTTTTTCTGATTTTTATCTTCCAAAGAACTTGTTGAGGTTGGCATTATTGCTCCAGTTCACAAGTTTTAAAAGGATGATACCAAAGTTAGCTAGAGAGCTTATTTTTTTGTGGTAATGGATAGTCTTCAAATGTGCTTTATTAATTTTGCTATTTTCATTCACAGTATTGATGTTTAGAGTTCAAAGGCCTTTATTTTAAGCCTACAATGTTCATGTTCTACAAAATGTTGTATATATTTTGGAGTAAATACTTAACACATGAGAAATGACAGAAGACTTTACAAAGGAAACTAAGGAGGGCACAAAAGATTAGAAACATGACACTGTTTCTAAACATCTCAGATATTTTATGGACGAATTCCACCATATCTCCTACCCCTATTTAATTAATTGACTGCTTAATGTTCAAGTCATATTAGAAAGTAATGGGACAACTGGCATTCTGCTAAACAAAACAACTGTGAAAGCATTTGATTTGAACCATTCCACTGTCCCATCCCATGACCTGTAACTTCTGTTGTTAGTACTTCTGCAGCTGTTGCTACCTCCTGCCTTTAATGGCAGAGGCCTCCCTGAGAATGCTGTTTCTCTAGCAGCCCTATTTATAGCAGCCCAATTCATAATAGCAGAATCTTGAAAGCAGCCTATATATCCATCCACAGATGGATGACTGGATAAATAAAATATGGCATTTATATACAACAGTGCATTACTCTGCCATACAAGATAAACTTGAGTTGTTTGTAGGAAATGGATGTACATTAAGATCATAATGTTAAGTGAAATAAATCAGACACACAAATTTAAATATTGCATAGTCTCTCTTATAGGAGAACCTTAAAACATAAAGAACAAAGTAAAAGATAGCTAATATGAAAGAGAAAGATGGATCTTTAGCAAAAGGGAAGGGGACCAAAAGATGGGGAAGCAGGAAGAGAGGGGAAGACAAAAGGAATTAGGATGTGCTATGTATGCATGCCATTATCCTATAGGGAAAGGAATCATTTTACACTGGTAACATGTACTGCTAAAAAACAAAACCTGGAAAAATATTCCACACAGACAATCTTCCAGTCAAAAGGTTATCTTTCTAATCAAGCTAAATGTGCTTCCCAAACAACACTAAAAATTCATCTACTATATTGTGTTTTTCACCCAAATTCTCTATTATCTCTTATCATTCATTAATGCCCCTGATTCATATTTTCTTTTATCTCACTAGCAGTCCTCACCAACAGATCAGCTATGCGCTTTCATGGCCTACAATCAGCCCTGAGTTTCTACTATTCTTGTTTTCTTAGGGTGTTCTCATTCTCCCATTCACTTGATTTTAAATATTCCTGACTTGTTGACAACATTCAGTGTTACATTTCTATTGTAGAACTTTCTAAGTTGTTAAATCATATATTTAAATGCCTATCTAACAGCTCTGCCTGGTTGACTTGTAGGCAGGTCACATGTGACTTGTCAAAAAATTAGAAAGCCTTCATCTGGACCTTACTCAGACTTGTTCATTTCATTAATGGCACCACCGTCCATCTAAACATCAAAATGGATACCTCATGAAACTGGAAATCCTCCTCAATTATGCTCTTTCCTAACCCTTCACATCTAGTTTCCTAAGGTTGCTCACTACAACTCCAAACCGTACTTAAATTTATGTCACTCTAGACTGAGCTTTAGTGTTCTCTACCCAGCTTTTAAAACAGACTTGTGCTCCACTTTTGATCTTTCCTTTCTAAGTGCCTCTTGGAAGGCACAGTTCTGCTGAACCTCTCCACCACCTAAACGTTTTTACTCTTTGTTCTTTTTTGTAGAATGAAATCCTGACTTTACATTATTTCTCTTCCACTATCAGTAACAAAAGTCTACTTAAACTAAATCAAAAGAAAGGATGGGGAAAGCAGATGAGCAGGCCTCAGAGAAGCAGGAATGCAGGAAAAGTGACAACTTGTTTTTGCCTTTCATCTTTTGACAGTGGATAAAATCAGCAAATTGCTTTTTAAACCCTCGTTTTGGGGATCAGCTTTCTTCTACTTCTTATTTATGTCTTAATAAAAGATATTCTCTGCTTTATTTTCCACATTAACACCAGAGAAAGTCATAATGAGATCTCACTGTAGACCTCCAGTTTCCCCTTTTCATTTCCCTCAGTAAAAGAGTAGAATATGAATAATTTTTACCTATTAGTCACACTAATGTAGCTAAAGAAAAATATACTTTGATGTTTTTTCAATAATCAGAATCATGACGTAGAACTCTGCGAACCTCCAATACAGACCTATTAGTTTGTTTGTTGCTTTCATTAGCTATAATAAGAAATCACATACAGTAATACTTCGGTTCACAAATGCTTCAGTTCATGGACAATTCACTTCACAAATGGAAACATCTAGCAAGATTTTACTTCTGCTCGTGAACATGGATGTGGCCATCTTCCTTGCCCAAGTGTGAGACAAATTAAGTTCATGTACCAAGGTGCCATCGTATCTAAATATCTTTAGTTTTTTTTATTCCTCTTATCTTCTTTTTTGACACTGTAACTGTGTCAAAGCACATGTTCTTTCGACATAGCCCTATTATTGAAGGGTGATTTCTATACTCTCTGACATAAAGCATTTCTTGAGGTGATTTTATGCACTTGTTATTAAAAATCTAGTAATGAATGATTGTTTCTGTAAGCACTTGCTTTTAAAAAATCTAGTCATGAATGGCTACTTCTTTAAGGAAAGCTTTTTATTTTATCACTAAGAGTAGTATTTAGAGAAGGCATTTCTAGAATATGATGGTATTTATTGCTTCTAAATTATTTGTGCTTCTAGGCTTCTATAATAAACAGAGCTAATAAATAATATTTCTCTGAAGAATATTGTGGATATTTCAAGTTTATTAAATACCTCTGGGAGGACACATGGATGGTTTTTGATCTTTTAGTATTTCTAATAATCCTAAGGTTAGTATCTTTTTACATGCATCACTTTGAATAGTTGGAAATGTATGCTAAATATATTTCTCCAGAAGTAGAATTGCTTATCAGAGGATAAATGCATATGCAATTCTCATAAATACTGCCAAATTCCCTTCCCAGAGAGTTGTGGGCCATCTGCGTTTGCACAAGCAATATGTGAGAGCACCTGTTTCTCTGCTACTTTGAAGTTTGTTTTAAAATTTGGATATTTTTGCCACTCTGATAGTTTAAAAAGGATACTTTAGAATAGTTCTAAATTGTATTTATCTTATTTGTTTTAATGGTGGTGGGTATCCTTTTGTATGTGTTATGGTTTGTGTCTAGTTGTCTCCCCAAAGCCTCATGCAGTCATTGGGGCAGACATCTAGAGTTTGTGATTAATTCATGATCCAAGGCTGGGATTATGGGATGCACCCTGAGGCAGAGAGCCTGAATACAATAGAAGGAAGGGAGAGAGGCTTGCTAGATGCCTCAGCCACTGTTCCTCCCTTTTTGACTTTTTGCTGTTTTCCTCCACCATGAGTGGCTGCCATCATCCATGTGCCACTCTGCCTTAGAGCCAGTCGAGTATGTACTGAAACCTCCACTAACTGTGAGCTAAGTAAACCTTTCCTTCCTTAATTTGGGGTGTTGGGTATTTTGTCCTAGCAATGAGAGAAGAATAACCGAGACGTTATGTTTAACTGTCTTCCCACTTCCTTTTTAAGTGAACTGTCCATACTTTTGCCCATTACTCATTGCATTTCTTGACTTGTGTTCCATTTGGGGGTATTCAAAATAATGTGAGTGCTGTCAAAACTGTTTTACTCATATTTCCATGTACTGTACTATTTTGGAGATGAGGTGACAGCAGAACATGTCTACCATTCAGCTACAAGCAATTGCACGTCATTAATATCTTGGAAGAAAATTTGTGTGCCATGTCACAGGAGGAGCACATGCTGAGCATCCCTAAGAGTATGAAACGCTGGAGGACTGACATTAAAGATTACCTTTATTGGTATGTCTATATGCCATGTGCAAAAGCACATGTACTGTATTTGGATGTAAATTGCTGTACAAGTGCAAAACTACAATTTACAATGTCATATAAAGTTGACAAATGATTTTACCTGGTTTTCATCTGTTTTTGAAATTGCTTCTGCATGTTGCTGGCATTTTAAGGGTTTTTCACTTGAATTTGGAATTGTTTAGTCTGTCTTTTGTCTCATTGCTTATAGTATAATTGTATGAGATAGATAATAATGTTTTCATGAAGTCAAAGAGATTTTTCTGAACATACATGATATTGTAATAATTAAAACTTGAAATCAAGTTAAAAACAACATAAATATGAAATAAAAGTCAGTGGGGATTAAAAAAATGCAAAAAAGCATGAAAACAATTACTGAATTTGCAAAAGTGGGGTGATGTGGCCAAAGTGTGTGAGTGTGTGTGTATGTGTTTGTGACAAAAATGTTCTTGTGATGTAGAAAGGACTATAAGAAGTAAGACCATCATCTATTGTACCTGAGAGGCTCTGTGAAGTTAACTAATGGCAGAGAACACTGAAATGATAAATCGTTCTGCAAATGCCACTTGTTAAAGCTCTCAATGACAGATGAAGGTGGTATCCTGGGATACAACCTATTAGTGATTCTACATGGTGATGATTATGTAGCTTCTCAAAAGTGATAGAAAATAAGGATGGAGGCAAATTACAGCCTTTCTATGGAATCCTTTTACATCAATCCAATCTATTAAACAACTGAAGACAGTTATCCCCTTGTATCTGAGACTTTCCCATCTAAGAATTCAGCCAAATATGGTTGAAAGGATTTTAAATCTTTGTTTCTATACTGAAGGTATAAAACATTTTTCTTATCATTATTTCATAAACAATACACTACAGTCACTATTTACATTGTACTTGTGTTAGTTATTATAAATAATGTTTGGAGCATGCAGGGGGAGATGTATAGATTATGTGCAAATACTATGCTATTTTATGTGAGAGGATGTAGATTTTGGTGTCTGTGGAGGCTCCAAACCCAATTTTTAATGGATAGTGAGGGGCAATTCACAGTGCATGCCATTAAGCATGGTAATAGAAGAATAGTTACCACAACCACTTTATCTAAGTTCTCCATAGGATGGGGCTACATTTCAGAGTGCCTACGAACTGTGTGATGCACATATTCAGACCTTTACTTTTCCATACTGGCTCTGAGTGACTCTTAACTACACTCAGAAATCATATCAACTTTCAGAAAATGAGAATTTTTTTTGCCAGTGTTCTCATCTGCAAGAAAAACTTAACACAAATTGCAAAAAAGCCATTCTTTAGTAGTTTGAAGAGTAAAAAGTGTTGGAATGTTTGAATTTCCCCAAACTATAGGCAATTATCTTCAGTTGAACATTTACTTGGGTCCAAAATTCATTTTTTTACTAAATAATTTCTGAGCTTCCACTTGGTTCCAATACATTAGGTAAACATAAAAAAATGTAAAATGTAACAATTTAGAGTTGTAATTCTTGCAGTTTGTCCTCATGTGTTGTCAAAAATTCCCACACATGTCAAAAATATATATTGTGATTTATGGTCAGTATTCCAATCAATGAAATGAACAGATCTGGCTTTCTATTTTTTGATACTGGGGACCAAACTCAGGACCTTGCATTTGTCAGGCAGATGCTTGTGCTGTTAAGCTACATCCCTGGCCCAATCATTTATTAACTCTGTTGCTTGCCTATTTAAGCTTTAATTCAGTATCTGTATAGTATGGCTATTCAATGATTGGTTTTAGAGGGTAAAAGAGGTAATATGATGAAATTATTTAGCTTAATTCTAGGTGCATATAACCACCCCAAAATAATACTACTAGGGCTACTTATTGTTCTTTTTAAAGCTTTTACATTATAATTTTTATCTGGTAATTTTTATATTTATTTCTTTAGTTTTTTGAGCCAAAAATTTATGTAGTTTCTTAATCCTCTTTTAAATCTACATGTCATCTTCATAACTTCACACAGACCTAATTCAGTTCAGTGTACACCTAAGAATTACCATTTAGAGTAAGAAAACTCTGCATATATTATATTATCAAATCTGCTTTAGAAACCCACAAAGTAGATAGTAATAATTTCATTCTACAAGTGAGGTAACTGAGACACTGAGAAGTTAACTGGCTCACTTCAATTCTCAGGTGTTAAGATTTGAACTAGATTTTTCTAACACCAAATCCATTGTTTACTATATATAACATGATATCCTACAGACACCTCTGTTTAACTGAGCATCAAAAACATATGTGCTTGAGTCAGGTGTGGTAGAACATGTTTATAATCCTACTGCTCAGGAAGCTGAAACAGGAAGAGCTCAAGTTTGCGTGTAGCCTGGCAACTTATAGGGGAAAATGGGTCAAAATAACATAAAAACATATGGGGGTATAACTCAATGGCAGATCACCCCTCCATTCAATTCCAAGTATGAAAAAAAGATGGCTTTTGTATAGCATTTATGTAATTGTTTTTATATACCCAATAGAACCTTAATGTAAGGCAGATTTTTTTCACATCAGCTAATGTTAAATTTTAATTTATTTATTAGTACATGTTTTCAATATATAATGATGATTTTCATTGTGGATATTTGATATATTTACATGAAACATCTTAATTCTTTTAAAAAATGTCCCCTCCCATTCAATCCCACTATTCCTTTTCTATGTATTTTCCAAAGAGCTAATTTCATGTTACAGTAATACATGCATACATATAAACATGTACATGTTTATACATGTACATGTTTATACCAGCACCATTCACAAATGATAAATCTTGGAATTGGCCCATATATTCATCAACACATGAATGCATAAAGAAATGTGGTATTTTTACATATGGAGTATTATTACTCTGCTACAAACAAGGATGGATTTGAGCTTTTCTTTTTAGATTTATTTATTTATTTATTTGGTACAGAGTCTTACTAGCAGTTCAGATTTGTAGTGATCCTCCTGTCCCAGCCTCCCCAGGGCTGGGGTCACAGGCGTTCGCCACCACACACAGTTTCTGTGGCCAGCATGGTACCAGGCCTACATGGCATGTGGTACCAACAATTGAACCCAGGTCTTTGCACTTAACAGGCAGACACTTAGACTATTGAGCTATCTCCCCAGCCTGGATTTGAACTTTTTGTAGGAAAATGAATGTATCTTGCAAACAATGTTAAGTGAAATAAATCAGACACATTTGCATCAATATTAGAGAAATCCAAAGTATACATAAATTATTTTAAATGTGACTATATGGATCCTACTAGCTCTTCACTAAAGGTTTGTTGCATGAATACATAGGATATAATTTGAAGCTATAAAGGATCCCTATACAAATTGATATGTGAACCAGTAGAAGGAGGAATTAAAAGAATATAGGAGAATGAACCCAGGTAGTGTTCATAAAAGATGTCGTGGAGCAGCGAGTGGGAGCAGATGTCCGAGAGAAGGGAGTGAGAACTGCGTGGGCAAGGGAAAGCGCTATTGGGCCAGGTGGTTTCAGTGATTCCTCTCCATGGCATTAAGGAACAGCATCTGCAGGCAGGATCTTAAATGCCATACAAGTTCTATAGAAGACGGAGGGTGCTGACATGAAATAGGAGGTAGAAAAATTTAATAATTGTTCTGAAGCTTTGTGGCAGGTTTCTCTTTACATCCTGTGCTCAGAAGCTAGGCATCTGCGTCATCCAGAATGCTGGTTATGTGATGCCCAGCATCACCCACAAGGCAGAGACACGGCGTGGTACAAATTCCTTCAAAGGACCTGTGAAGCAGGGCTTTCCTCGCCCCTTGAAGTTATCTTCCTGACCACGGGGAAATTTTCCTTGGCGTTATCTATCATGCAGTTTTTCTGGGGAAAGGGAGATCAGACCCCTTGCATTTTGCTGAGTGATGCGTTGCCAGCAGGGCCAGTGCTGGGCCTCGGGCCACTTTCTATTCTCAGAGGTCGCCAGTGCTGTTACTTGCTGGGGTATGACTGCCCTGACTGCAGGAGCATCGCAGCGCTGCAGGCCAGCACGGGGAAGAAGTGTTGCTTTTGCGAAAATTCAGTGGAATGCATCAGTTGGGCAGAGGTGAGAAGGAGATCCCAAATATGGATTAGTTTTGATGTGTTTGAATTATTTTCCATAAAGTTATGTTTAATGTCAGTTGGCTACAGGGTGCTTGGCTACTTACTGGCAAAAATGAAGTCAAATTCACTTAAGATATTTGCTTATCCTTCATCTTGGTAAAAAGAACGTCTTCCCTGAACTGTACGGTTTTCTCCTTTAGAGCGTTTATCTTCCCCGCACAGCAAGTTTCTGGAAAGAGTATTCTCTTATTTGGTGACGTGTTTTCTTTCCACAGCGTCACCAGTCACGCATTTACCAGGCCGATTTTCCCACAAGGCTTAAGTTTCTCTCTTCTCCCTTCCTCTCTTCCTTCTCTCTCCTTTTCCACGTCACTCCCTAACCTAACAGGTAATTTTTTGTCTTTATTTCACTGCGCTATTTATTTTTTCTTGTTTATTCTTTTCCCTCAGCTTCTTTGCTGCCGCATTCGCCATGTCTCCCAAGTGTTGGGCTAATCTTCTTCAGTTCTCAGAGCAAATATTTTCTTACTACATGTTTGGGTTACAAACGCGTATGTTCATTGTGAGTAGGTGCACATGCGCTACACATCCTAATTCTTTTTTGCGTCCCCTTCTCCTCTTCCTTTCAACCTCTCCATTTCTTGGTCCTTTTCCCATTTTCAAAAAATCAATCTCCTTATTTCTCTTGTCTATCTTTTATTTTGCTCTTTAATTTATTTATATCTTGAATTTCTCATAGAAAAAGAGAAACCATATAGTAGCTAAGCTTGCATGCTGATTTATTTCGCTTACTTTTTTTTTTTTTTTTTTTTTTTGGTACAGGGGATTGAACTCATGACTGTACTTGCCAGACAAGTGCTTATTCTACTGAGCTATTTCCCCAGCCCTTATTTCGCTTACCATTATAGTTTCAATGTGAATCCATTTTCCTACAAATAAATTTAGCTTTCTTTCTAGGAGAATATTACTTCATTGCATATAAATACCACATTTCTTTATTAGTTCTTAAGTTGTTTGCAAGTTTTAGCTATTGTGAATTGTGCTGCTACAAACATGGTCATGCTTATGTCACTGTAATGAGCCTTTCAATCTATTGGGAAGATACCTAGACAAGGAAGAGCTGGGTTTGCTAGTTTATGTTCCCACTACAATATGTACATGCTCTACACCCACCCACAGCCTTGCCAACTTTTGTTAGGTATTTGATTGATTCTTGATAACCGTTCTTTCTAGACTAATGTAGAATCTCACTGTTGTTTTAGTTTGCCTTTCTCTAATGGTTAGTGATATTGATTTTTTCTTATATGTTTACTCTTCGTTTGTACTTCTGAGAAGTGTCTATTTCAGTTGCCCATATTTTTGATTAGTTATTTTGTTTCTTTCATGCTTACTCCAGAAATGCTGACATGCCTTAGCAATCCATATCTCTTTGTAGTGATTTAGTTAATCTCACTCCCTACTACACGCCACTGATTTCCAATTAGTTACACGGGCATCAACTGCTACTTACACACATACACATGCACATGTGCACTGAGAGCCACATAAACAATGACCACAGAGGCTATGTGTGTAGTGCCCTGGAACTGGTAAAAGCTAAAATAGCTTCCAATTACAAACTAAAGAAAGAATATGTGTTATTTTCATGCGAAAATATATGGCAATGAAAACGCACACATATATTGATATAAAACAAGGATGAATTTAGTACATGATAAGACACAACAAGCCAGTCTTTGCCAAGAAAAATTACACAAAGGAACATGAAATTTTCAAAAAAATTTTGATTTAGTTTTTTGTCTTGTTTCAAGTTTTTTTTTTTTTTTTTTTGTTCAAATGGGCAGGTACTTTTTTCTGTATATTAATGTTTTTTTTTTTAATTTTATTT
>NW_004524673.1:333423-339598 GCF_000260255.1 Octodon degus
GCTTTGCTAAGCTTGTTCTAAGTAGGTGCTTTAGACTACTGAGCCATCTCACCAGCCCCAAAAGGTTTTTTTTTTTTTTTTTTTGCTCAGGGTCTCACTACATAGCCCACATTAGTAGTGATCCTCCTGATTTCTGCCTCCCAAGTGCTGGGATTACAGGCGCGCGCCATGGCGCGCGGACTCCATCGCCGGCTCAGCGCACCCGAAGGTGGGACCGGCGCGGCAGGCAGAGCCAGGTATTGAACCCTGGCTCCTGTGCTTATCTAAGCAAGCGCTTAGTCCGCTGAGCTATACCGCCGGCCCTCTTTTTTCTGTATATTGATGCATGGTAGTATTTTCCCAGCAATACTACATAGATCCTGAGAATCATTATTTTCATGTTCTTCATCTACATGCTGATCACATATAGCCAGTTACAGCCCATCACAGATTCATCGATGTTGAACACTTTTGCAAGACAGCTTTTGTACTAGAGCTATGTTTCTTTTTATTAGTAATCACTCAACTTTAAAGTCTTTCATAGATCCCTTTGATTCAGGATAAAGTGCAATTCCTTAATATTGCTTTCAGGTTACCTCTGGCCTCTCATTTGCACACTGGACATAGCCAATTTACTTTAATTTAACTGCATGTTACTTTGGTTCAAATGCCTTTATCTCCATACTAACCCTTCCGATTTGGGTCAGCAGTCTGTGGTGGACAATGCAATATCTTATTCCATGAAATTCTCATATTATTTTTTAGTCTCATGAACTTTAGGAGAATGTACCTAGCTCCAAGGGTGAATCTTGATAAATCTAAGCTATTATAGTTTACCCTGTAGCTAGTGCTCCACTGATTATGTATAAGATAAATTTAGTTTGTGGTGACTGCAATATTTTTAAACATAGAATAGAAAATAACAGTGCACGTTGGCTTCTGTTTGAAAGCCAGGGATGTTAGTCTCTTGATGTATACCAGAAGTATTTTCTCTGCTTCCTTTAAGCAGTCCTGGTGACTATGTACCTCATATTATTGTAATCTGGTCATTATCAATCAGAAAAATGAAATCCAGATGAAGGAACGCAGAGTTCAAATGATCACAGGGAAAGCAAAACAGAGTTATAGCATTAAGCATTAAGTTATATCATCTAACTGAACTATAGTTAGGCAGTGCATTAATATGCCTGCTCCTTAAGCCACAACAAGTTGGATTTTCTGCTTTCAGAAAAAGCATTTCTAATTGATACAGAACCCAGCATACATATTTTATTATGCTCATCCTACTGATGAGCATCCTTGAGGAAAAGTGATTCAGTCAACACCGGCAACATAAGAAGATGAAAACACAGAGCTGTAAAATGAAGAAATAAACACACTTACAGAATCTTTAATATTGCGAACCCCAAACTGAATACAGAAAGTAGATATTAAGAGTGAGAAATTTACTGCTACAAATGTATATATTGAAAAGAAAAACTATCTCAAATCTATAGTTTATCCCTTTAACTCAAAGGGAAAAAACTACATCCTAAGGTAGCAAGAGCAAAGAAATAGAAATAGAACAGTTATAAGGAGAGATTAGGAATAAGTCAAATAGGGAATGAAAAAGCAATCAATTAAAAATGAAACAGCTGTTGATTTGAAAAATATCAATATATTTAAAAGCTTTTCAAAACTAAGAAAAAGAGCAATGATTCATATAAAGTCAGAAATGAAGAAAGCATTACAACTTATGAAGTAGAAACCAAAAGGGTTATACTAAGCACCGTGTACAATTACACTTGTATAAGCTTGACAATCTAGAATAAATTGATAAGTTACTAGAAAATACAGTACCAAGGCTCAAAAATTAAGAAATAGCCTAAACAGACTAATAACAGATAAAGAGATAAGTAAATAATTTTAAAAATTTTCAAAAATAAAAGCATAGAACCACTGGAAAATTTTCTTAAACATTTGAAGAAAAGTTAGTACCAATTCTGAAATATTTTGAAGAAATTGAAGAGTAATATTTCTAAACTTATACCATGAGATCAGCCTTATTCTTATAGAATACCAGAAGACACCTAAGAAATACAGGAACATTGTGGTAAAAATGCAAAAATGCTCACCAAAATACTATCAAACCAAATTCCATGGCATATGAAAAAATATATATACCATGACAAAGTGGGATTTATTCTTAGAGTTCAAGGATGATTTAGCTTTATTAAATTTAGTCAGTGCAAAGTATCACATTAGCAGAATTAAGAAGAAAAACCAAAAGATTATCTCAATGCAGAGAAACATTTGACTAAATCCATCATTGTTTCATGATAAAATCTGTTGACAAACAAGGACTAGAAGTGTTTTTACTACAGGTTTAGGAGGCGGGAGCAAGGGAGATCACAGTAAAGAGCTTCAGGTTAAAAAAAAAAAAGGGATAGAAAATTATTTTGCAGTGATGTGAATATACTTAACACTACTGGACTGTAAAGTTAAATATTGTTAAAATGGTAAAAATAAAATTGAGTATGCAGGGATGCTGTTTCTATGGATATTATTTTACAGATGCAACTTTCAGTCAATCTCATCTTGCAGAACTTAATTCAACTACTAATTTTCCCATGACCTTCACACTGGCTTTGACTATGTACCAAGGAAGGCTGCAGAGAGCACTGGGGTTTCTGACTGATGGACAACTGCTCTGACCCTATGGCCCCTTACGGAGTGGCCTGAGCAATGCAGTCTCCTCTGCAGTGGCACCACTACTTACTCCTGCAGCCTGTGGAGTGCTTCTCCGCCTCAGGACTGCTTCTCCCATGGATTCTGTCCTTTAGCTTCAACCTTGGCAAATGCTGAACCATTTCTGGGCAGCTGACCCTGAGGTAGTTGTCCATGTCTGACTCACAGGGGCACTTTCTGTGTGCTTTAGCTATATGAGTCACCATAGCATAATGGGGATACTGTCATTTAAGCAAGAAAAAATAAAATTCCAGACAAAGTCTCTACATGGCTGTCTAGAAGCATACCGTAGCCAAATACCACGTAAGCCATACTTTTAGAAATCCATGAAAATATTTCAAATGCTGGATGCTTTCTATTGGGAAAGTATTCTGAATTTCAAGATTTATGACTTGCAAACAAAGTACAAATTGTTAAGTAAAGATATCTGGAAAATGAAATTCCAACCAATGAAGTATTTAATTACACTTTTCCTTGTTTTTATGGTAAAAGGGATTGCACTCAGAACATTTGCACTGAGCTATGTCACCAGTCCTTTTTTATTATTATTTTGAGGCAGGGTTTTACTAAATTTCCCAGGCTGGGTTTAAATGTATAATCCTCCTGCTTCAGCCTCCCAGTACATTAGGATTACAGGAATTCACCCCATCCCCACTTCAGTTTTCCGTGTGATTGTATGTAGGGAAAGGTTGTGTAAGCATTTGCTATTAGTTATTGATCAGTCTATCCAAATTTAATATATACCTAATATATTAAATACATTTTTTCATGATTCTAAGAACATTTTATGTTCTCTGTTGAAAATTCAAGAAATGTAGAAAATTATAGAGAAGGAAAAATAAATGAAGATCTTTCCTGGGAAATAGGGGCTAGATTATAGCTTTCAGTAAAAATAGGAATTTTCTTCAGAGGAACATACAATAGATGACTTAGTGTCAGTCAGATAGAAAAGGACCTAAAACCATGGGTATGAAGGATTCATTCTTCCCCTAGAGTGAACTGTAGGTCAGCTGAAGACCCTAACCTGGATGGATGCTAATGGATTTGCGAGGGATGAAAACCTTATATGTGGTTATCAATTTTGTCTATTTATCACTTTAATAATATTTAGCTTAGAGAAAATCTGAACAGTAAAGAGAATTTCTCTTTGAACCAGTTCAGGATAGATTATGACAAGATATCTTATAATATCCCAAGCCAATGTTATAACCATTTGCCATAAAAATCAAGAAGTTATCATAGACAAGTGCTATGGTGTAATTCTTAGATATTATGAAGTCCGTACCAATATTTGCCATAGTATCCCTTATAGAGAAGCATCCAAGCCCAGAAGCCTGTGTTGTATTTGTCAGTTTCCTCTAATCATCTTTAATTGAAACACTTCTTCAGTTTTTCCTTATTTTAGTGATGTTGACACTTTTGAAGATTAGTGACTGGGCCACTTCAGTAATGTTCCTCAACTGGGGTCAGACTAATGTTTCATCATGATAAGTTATAAATATATCATTGTTTGAGTTAGTGGGGCAGAAACCACAGGCTTGGTGGCTTAATCAACAGCATTTATTCCTCAAAAGTGTGGAGGTCAAGCTCAGGAAGGCAGCATTGTGGTATTCGGGTGAAAGCTCTCTCTAGCTCATAGATGCAGGGCCCCCCCCCCTTCACGACAGAAAGAGAAGGAAGGAGCCCTTAGGGATCCCTATCATAACGGCACTAATGAAATTGACAGGTTGTAAAATTAGGCTTCTAAGGGCTAAAGAAAGTAAGAGAATAAATAGTTCATTCAAAGAAGAAAAATAAAAATGTAAAATGTAATTATTAAGACAGTACATCAAAAGCATTCTAATTACGTCTTACAATTGTGTAAGGGTTGTACATTTGGAAATTTTGTAGGCTAAGGTTGTATAAAGAAATCTCTTGGTGTGTAGGTCAGGCTCCCCCAATAGCAGGACGCGATCCTCTACACCAGTCTCTAGATGTTACTGCAGCAGCTTACAACGCCAGAGGGAGCTTTTCATCTTTTTTCTACCGTGACTAGTGAGTTCTTAGCTGTTGCTGCAGCTAAATAAAATGGCTCCATATCAGGGAGTACTCAGCGAAAGTTTTAGCAACAAAGAGGTTGCAAGTTTTTTTATGTAAATCACTATACCTTTGGAAGCTTCTCTATTTTTTTCTAAAATAAAAGAACAGATAAAATTCAGGTATTTCATGAAAGGAAGATAATGATGTATGTGATAAAGGGCATTTTATTTATATAAATATAGAAATAATATCAGGGAGAATAACAATATATGTTTTTCCAATTTCTCCAATGTTAACTAGGAGTTGGAATATTAACGTATTTCTTTTGTACAATACTCTTATTTTTTTGCATGTTTTTATGATACACACATTGAAAAACTCAGGCATGTACATTTGTGAGATTGTATAAATCTCAAGAACTTTATGAGGTGAAATAAAGACGTGGCAAGAAAAAAAGTCTCTGAGTAATACTGTATTGTGTACACACATCTATTTTATCCATTCCTCAGTTGGTGGACATTTGGGTTGCTTATATCAGGAAGTAATCAGCGAAAGTTTTAGCAACAAAGAGGTTGCAAGTTTTTTTATGTAAATCACTATACCTTTGGAAGCTTCTGGATTAGGAGCTATTTATCTATCTATCTATCTATCTATCTATCTATCTATCTATCTATCTCTCATCTCTCTCATTATTCAGTAAACAAAGGAAGAAATAAGATACTTATCAAGCTTACTGATTTATTTTATGTATGTAATTATGTGTTATATAATAAGACCATCATTAAATTTAACTGATCACAGATTTTCTGGAATTAATTCAAATTTCAATATTCCATTGTTTATACATAACTCACAGGTCAAGTTCAGCTTTAAATGTACAATCTTTCTTTGCCATATCCCCATATCCACAGCCTCTCCAGCATTTGTTGTTAATTAACTTCTGATGATACCCAATCTTTCTGCGGTGAGATGGAATCTCAATGTTGTTTGATTTTCATTCCTCCAATGACCACTGATGTTAAACATTTCTTCATATATTTATTTGCCATTTGTATTTCTTCGTCTGAGAAGTGTATACTCATCTCATATGTCCTATTTTGGACCATACAGGATATCTTGGGTAATTGTGCTGTTGATTTCTGCTGGTCTATTGAAAGGAGCATTTAAGGCTTATATTTTCTTTCTTTCTTATAACCATTTTTTACTAATTTTGTATGCTTATATTTAGTAATCTAAACAAATAATTTGAAGACAATATTATGGAATATTACAAACATTGTTGAGTTCCTATTATATTGCTCAGTGAAATTCTGTAATATTTCTATTTTTTCTCCTCTTTAAAAAATAAAAAAGTAAATTAGAGACTTAGTCCTTCATGTTTCTGGAAATATAGTTTGCTTTGATATATAAAAGATTATTGCAAGTACTGTTGCTTGCCATAAGAAAATCA
>NW_004524673.1:341108-345182 GCF_000260255.1 Octodon degus
AGTGATCTGCCTATTTATAGCCTTCCAAGACCTGGGATTGCAGACATGTGCCACCACGCCCAGTCTCAATTTCCATCTCAGCGTGCCTCTGGGGCAGGGCTGGCACTGAAGGCCCGGGAATTGAACCCCTGACCCCTGTGCCTGCTTGCAGGTGCTTTAATCCGCTGAGCTATTTGGCCAGCCCCCTAATAATTATTAAGAGTAGAAAATCTAAGATTTCTTGAAAGCAAGTGGTAATATGCAATCATATTCCAGTCTTACATAACTATATTTATTAATCTTAGTAACAGATTTGAAGATAAAAATAGACAATATACCAACCACTGTTAACCAGCTATTCTTGTTTTGAAAATCTGTAACATGTATTCTTGTATGTTACCCTATTTCTGTCTTTGTTTCTGATTTCATTCTTACTTTTGTTTTCACTTTTCAACATTAAATTAAATTTAAAAAGTAGAAAATAAGGACATGATATTTGTCTATGCAATATTAGCAAAAAATTATTTTTAATGAATTAAGAGCAACTAGTTGTATAATCATCTTAACTGTCTTGCAGGTGAGAAAGTGAACCCAGAGGCAGCTACACGTGATGCTCACCCATGGCAAACAACAGAGCCTGTTCTCATTAGCCAGGATGCAAATTTTATAACTTATAGCTACACTTTTAAGTGTTCTGCCTGGATAATACATTACAATATGCCCAGTTAAATTTGAATTTCAAATAATCAATAGCGATTAGTATTTGTATGTACCAAATATCACATGAGCATCACAAGTGGTGCTACCAGGAGCACAAGTAGAATATTATTATATTACAATGTTCAAAACATAGTGTGAGGGAGCTTTACATTAAAATATTAATTAGTGTAAAACTTAAAATCAAACTTAGTGAGTGTACTATACTTCTATTTACTAAATCTGGCAACCCTGCAAATTATTGACTTTTTCATGTGTACTACTCTGGGCTTGTTAAATGTGAGACCCTAAAGGATCAAACTGATTCCAAATAAACTCACTGTGCCCTAAAAATAAAACTCAAGAATATATGTATATATAGGATAAAAGTGTCCAATAGGCAGCATAGCAAAATGTATAATATAAATTACAATGTATGTGAAGTGGACAATATTACCAAATTAAAAAGGGAAATGATTTATTGAAACAAATGTATAATTAGCAGAAATATAAGATTAGTTGGTAATATTATCATGTTTATTTCAATTGTATCACATGATATTAGAGAAAAGGTTAGACTGTTAAAAAGATTTTTAAAGACTAAATTGAAATTTTAGAGATGAACGTTTTACTCTCTGAGATGATAATTCAGTAGATGGAATTAACAACAGAACAATTGCCTTTGCAGAGGAAAGATTAGTAAATTTGATGAAAAAGAAAATGTCTAAAGTGAAACATAGGGAAATGAAAGGACGAAAATACAATGAAATAGCCACAGTGTCCTGGACATTGGCTTCAAATAATCTAAATATGTGTAATTGGAGTCCTTGGGGGAAAGGTGGAAACAGAAATTGAGTACAGCAAAGAAAGAATTGAATCTAGATAAGAGATTCTAATGGTCAATAAGGAAGGATATCTAATAGCAATGAAATTCATTTAGAGCAAGATACGTTCTATTCCCTAGATTTATTAGAGGTAAATGCTTAAAATCAGATTCAAATCTTCCATGGCTGATTAGATTTGGTGACCTTTCATTATGTTAACCCACTTTTTCATTCTTCCTGCAATTTGTAGACATTTTATCCACGACTTTGGCTATCTTTTCTCTCTCCCCAAATGATTTCTACCAGATATGTCTGCTGACTATGATGTTCTCTGGCTAATTGTTCAAGAGGCACTTCCAACTCAAAGGACTACCAACTAAATTTGTCATTTCTCCCAGTGAACATTTCTAACTGAGAAAATATAAACTTTAATTTGGATATAAGAGAATAATAACCCCTCCTCAATATTGTGGAATAATCAGTTTTAAATACAGAATTTTCGGAATTATTATTATGTTTCCTTTTATTTTATGAAAGAGCATGAGTTATCAATTTTTATTATAAGTTTTGTGTGATTATAAACAGGATTCTTATCTACTGAAGTTAAAGTGAAGGATTCCAGCCAGCACCCAGGCCCAGCGTGTGAGTGGAACCACCCAGGGCCCTCTGCATCTTCATTTGAGCCAGCGTCAAGGCCCAGCATGTGAGTGGGGCTGTCCAGGGCCTGCCAGGTCCTCACTCTAGCCAGTGCTCAGGTCTGGCATGTGACTGGGTCCACCAGATCCTCATCTAGTCAGCACCCAGGCCAGGCCTGTGTATGAAACTTCCTCCATCAAACAGGCTAGTGTGGAACACTGCAGCAGAACTCCCTGCAGAGAGCCTAGAGGCAAGACCCACCCAGCTGATCTAAGAGCAGAACATCTTGCCAGAGTGACACAGTGGGTTCACTTACAAGAGCTGCAGTGGGAAGAAGTGGAGCACAGCAGCCAGACCCAAGCCACAGCCACCACGGTAAGTTTCAACTTGGTAGATCCAGACCTGGTGATAAGGTAATAACTGTACCAAAACTCTACACAAAAAGTCAGAGGACAGTGCTATACAAAATGACAAAGAGAAGGAGCAAAATGCATTCTCAGTTCCCAAGCCAACCCAGAACAAATGCAGGAGACAATAGCATAGAAGAAATTTGAAATCATACACCTGAAATCTCTGAAATAATAGCATTTGAAGTAAAGAAACAACTACAGAAAGGTATAGAGGAAATCAGATCAGAAATAATTTCTGAAGACAAAAAAGAAATGATAGTTATAATGAAAGAAATTCTAAATAAGACATTGATAAAAAATAGAGGAGAGTAGAAAAAATGATGGAATCCTTCAATGAGCAGTATAGGAAATAAGTATAATGCATGAAGCAGATTCAAAGTGATATACAGAACATTAAAATCTCAATCACAAACTGGCAAAACCATTTGAATGAAAGTGAAAATAGACTTTCAGACCTTGAAGACACCATTGTAGCTAGTGAAAGGTAAGAAAAGATCTCTTAAAAACAACTAGGATGCAGGAAAAAAATAATTCAACATCTGCAAGATGATGCAAAGATGAACAATGTGAGACTAATAAGTATCAATGAGAAAGAAGGAGTCAATACAACTGATATAAAAAGATTATGGACAGAAGTAATAGCAGAAAACTTTGCAAATACGAGGAAACAATCTGATATTCAGTAACTGAAGCATATAGAACTCCAAGTAACATCAACCCAATGAGAAACACACCCAGACATATAATAATCAAGATCCCAGAAATTCAGCACAGGAACAATATATAAAACAACCACTAGAAAAAAGAAACAGATCATATTTAAAGGAAAATCCATCAGAATAACAGCAGATTTCTCTTCACAAACCATCAAGTCAAGAAGAGAATGGAGCAAAGTACTTCAAGTCTTACGAGAAAACAAATTCCAGCCCAGACTGATATAACCTGCAAAACTCTCTTTCAAATATAATGGAGGAGTGAAATACTTCCATGACAAAGAACACCTAAAGAATTTCATGCGACAAAGCCAACCCTACCCAGACTACTAAAAGATATTCTAGAGAGAGATCAAGATGACAACTCCATGAATAAGAATGGAAAGAACCCACCAAATAGGGCAAACAATTAAAAACTGGAGAAAAAGAGCTACACAACAAGTCTTTCAATTATTCTTTTGTATGCAGCACAAAATATTTCCATCATTGTATGCTATAAATGGACTTCTGCACCCCACAGATCATCATTCTGTCCAGGTCTACAGGGTAGATATAAAGGAAAGAGCAGTAACTTGGTTCCACAAGTGACAGCTGGCCACCAGTAAGCGTCATGGGCACTGTCTATATCAACTACATACTAAAACTTTGTGAGATATCCTATTTTCAAACTGTTAGAAGTGCTGGTCATATATTTGCTATTCCAATATTTTTGCTATGTTTTATTCTTAGTAATTCTTTACTATCATGAAAACTTTTTGTTAGTTGATATTTTTGTATGTATTGACCTAATCAAATACTGTCTGAGTACTCTGAATT
>NW_004524673.1:351785-355261 GCF_000260255.1 Octodon degus
TTTGCTAAGCTTGTTCTAAGTAGGTGCTTTAGACCACTGAGCCATCTCTCCAGCCCCTGTGTTAGTCTTCTAAATTAGCCATATGTGATAACAAACTCAAAAAATCTAGAAAGGGCTTTTATTTCATTTTTAATCTGTTAATAAATTAGTACATGTTCACAGAATTAATATAATGCTTAAATCCTGTGTGGAGATAGTACATGCACGCAACACATTTTAGTTCCTTCTTGAGCCCTCTTTCTCTCCTCTCCCTGCCCCTCCCTTCCTCTCTTGATCCCTTTCCATTTGAGAAAGCTCTAGCTCTGTGTTTCTATTATCTATTTTTATTTTGCTCTTTATAATTTGGGTTTCTGCGAGAAGCCGTGTGATATTTAAGCTCCTATGTCTGACTTGTTTCACTTAATATCACGGTCTGAAGATAATGCTACTTTCCTACAAATGGCTCAGGTTTATGTTTTTGGATGTTGTGGTAGTACTCCCTTGAGTGTAAGCACCACATTTTCTTCATGCAGTCAACTTTGGTGGACACATAAGCTACTCCCAAGATGTAGCTTTTATGAATTGTGCTGCTGTGAACATGAGCATGCGTGTGTAACTGTAATGTGATGTCTTTAACACCAGGGCAAACACCTAGAAGGAGACTAGCTGGGTAAATGGAGTTTCCAGTTCTAGTTTCTTGAAAAGAACAACCCCATACTAATATCTTCAGTGGTTGTAGAAACTCTTTATTAAAGCTATGGTTTATGTTCAAGCCACAGCACCTCTAGACCAATTCATGGAAACATTCCTTGATGATAAATGGCCCCACTGGATAATTATTTGCTCCACCTTAGAGCTGCTAAAATGATATACTGAGAATGGAAGCAAAGAAAATTCAGAACTGCACATTGAATTTAAAATCCTCTGCTTCTTGAATAACTTTTCAGAAGTGGCAGCGATGACTCTCACCTATTTGAAGAAGAGTGTCCTGCAGTAAAATATGGAGGATGCGTTAAGCTCCCCCAAGCAGCCCCCAGGCGCTCAACCTTATTCTGTTTTCAGCACAACTCCTGGTTGTCTGGAAGTTAATATTTAAATCTTACCTCTCTATGTTTAATTAATTCTCCATCTTTAATATTTTAAAGCGCAGTGAAATAAAGTTGAAAGCTCTCGGGGTCTTCTGCTAATCAAGGGCCTTTATTTCTAGGAGAAACATTTATTTTACCTAATGAAATTCATGTCTGCGTAGCAACAAAGTATTGTGAGGATTCAGTTCATTTCCCCAGCAAGAATTTTCCTGTCTTGTGTAGCTTTTATTAGGAGCCACGGAGCTTGTATCAAGTATTTTTCATTATCTCTTGTGGTTGTCCTGTGGTGCTTCCTTAGGCTGCTGGTGTGGTGCGCGAGCTAAAGAGCATCTGATTGTGCTGGTCCGTGCAGACACATGAGCGTGCATTTGTGGTTTTTCTTTTTTAATGGGATCTTTTGCTAATATTTATTTGTTGTATCTACACATCTCTGAAATCAAACTAGTTTTTGACATTATATTTTTGTAAATATTTGTGTATGGTACATTCATAATGGAAATTCGGAGTTGTCTCTTTTCTGTGGTTTGAAATGTTAGCAAATACTATTGGAATTTTCTTTTGTGCTTTTTTTTGATTATTTATTTATTTATTTGTTACAGGGTCTCACTACGCAGCTTGGATTTGTAGTGGTCCTCCGTCTTTCCCTCTCTCACTTCTTCTGTGGGCATGCTTCACCTTCTCTAATAGTCCTTCTGTTGCTTTACACTTCTTTTTTTCTCCTCCCTATTTACATATGAGAAAAAACCAGGCAATATTTATCTTTCTGTGTTTGTTTTGTTTACTCACTATTTTTGTTTACTCACTATTATAACATCCAGTTGTACACACTTTCTTGCAGATGACATGATTTTATTCTTATTTATGGAAGAATAATACTTTATTGTGTGCATATACTATATTCTCTTTCTTGGTTCATCTATTGCTGTATCATCCTGTATCTGATGCACCCCCCCACCACGCCATTCATACACTGTACTTTCAGGGGACCTGAATACTTCAACTGAGGCACAGAGATATCAAATACACTGCTTAAGTTTATATCATGGGCTAGGAAATAGGTCTCTGGAAGAATAGGTTTTTTTTTTTAAATGTTAAAAGTTTATATTAATTTATAGAAATAGAGATGTGAAACTTTTTTCCTTTTTATTATTATATTTTCTTTTTTTACAGCAATTGCCTCATTACCTTTCTTTCCCAAGATCATTATAAGGCTATAGTGTGGATGACCCACTTTTACGTTTTGCACACTTGATTCTCTGAAAATAAACTATTTTTTCTATTCTTTAAGTTTATAGACTGAAGGACAATTGTCACATTATATAATACCTTGAAGGAAAAGCACATAAGGTAATTATTCTCCATTTAAGGTAAGTCTGCCTCTTAGAAAGTGGTCCCTCCCTGGTTGCAGGGATTGCATTGAATCTGTATAACAGTTTGGGCAGTATGGCCATTTTCACAACGTTTGCTCTGCCTATCCAGGAGTAAGGAGTATCTTTGCATTTTCTGAAATCCACTTTGATCTCATTTTTTTCAGAGTATTGTAATTTTCATTGTATGGATCTTTTACTTCTCTTGTTAGATTAGTTCCTAAGTATTTTATTTTTTGGATGATATTGTGAAGGGTATTGTTTCTATAATTTCTCAGTGAGTTTTTTTTTTATCTGTGTAGATAAATGCTACTGATTTTTGAGAGTTAATTTTCTGTACTACTATGCTACTGAATTTATTCATTAATTCTAGAAGCAGCTTTCTGGTGGAGTTTTTTTGGTCTTCCATGTAGAGTATCATGTCATCTACAAATAATGATAGTTTAACTTCTTCATTGCCTATTTTTACTCATTCTATTTCTTTTTCTTGTCTAATGCCCCTGGCTAACTGTATTGAATAGGAGTGGTGATAAGTGGACATCCTTGTCTTATACCTAATTTTACAGCTCTCAGTTTTTCTCCATTTAGAATGATTTTGGCTATTGATTTCTCTTAGGTGGTTTTTATCAGATGAAGTAGAAGCCTATTATAATTTTCTCTAGGGCTTTGAACATGACTGAGTATTTGCCTTTGTCAAAAGCCTTTTCTGCATCTATTGAGATGATCATGTGGTTTTGGTGTTGGCTCTATTGATACAGTCTATTACATTTATAGATTTGTGTATGTTGAAACATCTTTGGGTGCCAGGGAGTTGGCTCAGTAGAATAAGCACTTGCCTGGCAAACACAAGGGCCTGAGTTCAATCACCGGTTCTGAAAAAAAAAAAAAAAAAAAGAAATATCCTTGCATCCCTGGGATGAATCCTATCTGGTTGTGTGGTATAATCTTCTGGATGATTTATGAATTCTCTTTGTTAGTACTTTTTGAGGATTTTTGCATCTATGTTCCTGAAGGAGATTGGCCTGTAATTCTCTCTCTCTCT
>NW_004524673.1:355361-357544 GCF_000260255.1 Octodon degus
TCTGAAAAAAAAAAAAAAAAAAAGAAATATCCTTGCATCCCTGGGATGAATCCTATCTGGTTGTGTGGTATAATCTTCTGGATGATTTATGAATTACTTGCTCGCATTTTATTGAGGATGTTTTCCACCTATGTTCATTAGGGAGATTGGCTTGTAATTGTCTTTTTTTTTTTTTTTTGGTTGAATCTTTCTCCTGTTTTGGTGTCAGTATATTTCTTGCCTTCAGGAATGATTCTGGGAGTACTGATTCCTTTTCTATTTCATTGAAGAGTTTGAGGAGTATTGGTATTAAATCTTCTCTAAATTTATTGTAGAATTCAACTGTGAATCCATCAGGAACTGCACTTTTTTGTTGGCAACTTTTTTCTTTTCATTTTCAATTTCATTGCCTGATATTGTGTTCTTCAGAGTTTTTATACTTATTGATTCAGTTTTGGAAATGTGTACCTCTCAAGGAATCTGTCCATTTCTTCTGCATCTTCAACTATGTGAGAGTAAAGATTTTCAAAAATGACAATGTATGATCTTTTGAATTTCCACAGGCTCTGTAGTAATTTGGCCCTTTTCATTCCTAATTGTTTGAATTTGAGTTTTTCTTTCCTCTTTTTGATAAGGCTAGCTAGGAGTTTATCAATTTTATTTCATCTTTCAAAGATCTAGAATTTTGATTCATTAATTCTTTGTATTGTATTCTTTGTTTCAATTGCATTAATTTCTGCTCTAATCTTTATAATTTCCTTCCATCTTTGGGCTTTGGGATTGGTTTGCTATTCTCTCTCTATAAGCCTGAGGTGTAGCATTAGGGTATTTATTTATTCTTGTTCTGTTTTCTAAATGTGTGTGTTTACAGAATTTGTCTCTGAGAACTGCTTTCATTGCATCCCCAAAATTCTGGTAATTTGGGTATCAATTTTCATTGAATTGCAAATATCATTTAATTTCTTGTTTGATTTCATCTGTAACCCATTGGTTGCTTAGAAGATGTTATTTATTTTCCATACGTTTCTGTTTTTTGTAGTTTCTTTTGTCATTAATTTCCAGTTGCATTGCACTGTTGTCAGATTACATGCATGGGATAATTTATGTTTTCTTGCATTTACTTAAGCATGGCCTATGGACTAGTATGGTCTATCTTAGAGAAAGTTCCATGTGCAGCTGAAAAGAATGTGCATTGAGATGTTGTTGTGTGAGACACTGTAAATATCCACTAAGTCCATTTATTCAAAGGTTTGGTACAGTTATACTACCTCCTTGCTATTTTTTGTCTACTTGATTTATGTTTTTGAGATAAGAGTGTGTTAAGGTCCTTGTTAAGACTGTGATATTAGTTATTAGATTCTTCATCTTCTTTATAATTTGTCTTATATAGTTCAGTCAGCCCTCTGATATTTGGTACATACATATTCATATATCGTCCTCTTAAGGTTTTTCGCTAACAAGTATGTAGTGACCTTTTTATCTCCTTTGATCATTCTTGGCTTAAAGTTCAGATTGTCTTTGAAAAGAATAGCTACCCTGATTTTTTTCTGAGCCCCTGGAGCTTGCAGTGTTGTTTTCCATCCTTGACTTTCAGTCAGTGAATTTCTTTTTGGGTTAAATATGTTTCCTGTGTCTAGCATATTGTTAGATTTTGTTTCTTGATCCACTCTGCCAATCTATTTCTTTTAATTGGTGAATTGAGTCTTTGTCTGTCTGTCTGTCTGTCTCTCTTTTTTGTTCACTCTTGCTCTCACTCTTACACACTCTCTGGGCTTCATTGAAACAAGTGTATGTGTAGATAAGAAGTATATTTAATGCAGGAACTTTAGAAGGGCTCCAAAAACATATAATCTTCTTTCATTGTTTGCTAAAAAAGAGTTTACAAGTAGAAAAATAGTTTGTACAGAGCAGAAGGTGTTTAGTAAATAACTTATGACTTGACCCAGAAAAAGCAAACCATTTGAATTATATTCTTGAGCTAATATGCAACTATGGCTCTGAAATGAATATAATTGCCTTCAAAAGAGGTATTTCTGTAGAGGTTGTGACTGAGGTGTTGGTGTAAGTTGAAGAACAGTGATCCCAGAGAGAGAGAGAGAGAGAGAGAGAGAGAGAGAGAGAGAGAGAGAGAGAGACTGGGCACAGTGGCGCTTGTCTGTAATCCTAGCACAAGAAGGTACTGTTAGGTTGTTATCAGTGGGATT
>NW_004524673.1:357644-359154 GCF_000260255.1 Octodon degus
GCAACTATGGCTCTGAAATGAATATAATTGCCTTCAAAAGAGGTATTTCTGTAGAGGTTGTGACTGAGGTGTTGGTGTAAGTTGAAGAACAGTGAGAAGAGAGAGAGAGAGAGAGAGAGAGAGAGAGAGAGAGAGAGAGAGAGAGAGAGAGAGAGAGAGAGAGAGAGAGACTGCAAGGAGACTGCAAGAAGGTACTGTTAGGTTGTTATCAGTGGGATTGACTTCTCTGGGAAAAAGCATTGAATGACAATAGTAACTTTTCATCTTCTTGGCCTCAGAATAGCACCTCTTTTTCATTTCTTGGTGCTTTCAGAAGCTTAGAGAGTGACATGAATTAAATTTAGTTCAACAAATTTAATATTCATAGACTGTTAGAATTCTAAGAGCTGTACATGAGCCTAAAAATTTCTTTTAATTTTGCTGATGGAAATGAACATGGCATGTGTTTTAGGCAGGGGAGATTTTCCTTCATCATTCACTTGACTGGTGGCTGAAGAAAAGAAGGTAGTTATACTAGAGTAATTAAAGGAATGTATGAAGGGTAAGAGAGATACATAGAACAGTTTAATAGCCCTGATCTTGCATGGTAAGTAGGAAAGTGTGGGAAGTTGTGAAGGAGTTAAGAATGAGACATCACAGTGTGACAGAAGTTGAGGTAGGAGGAAAGAGGGGGTGTGTATTGACAGGTTTCTCTCACAGCTTTAAGCTCTGAGCTAATTACATCTCAAATTTGCCAGTAAATTTTAGTTGGTAAGCAAAGCTTTCAGTCTTTTTTCAAAGTGTTGGTTTTAAGATATACTACATTTGCATTATCTGAAATTCTTATTAACTTAGAATAGTTAAAAATGTGTGAAACTCAAGATTAATCAACTTTTTCTTATTTGAGAAAAAAACTGTAGATTACATAGAATAAAGAGTAGATGCTCTTCTTTTTTTGTTTTTAAAGAAAATGCTTTAAATATTTTACATGTATTCCAGTGTATCAAATGTAATGTAGTGGATCAGATGTCTTTTATTTAAAAATTCTCTATTGCCTAGAAGGAAAATATTGAATTTCATAATTTGATGAACGAAGCTCAGACTAAGAATTTTCTTAGAAGCAACTAAAATTTATTTGTTTAGAAAAAAAGATAAAACAGAATTACATATTAAAACATTAGGAGACTAAAAATAGTTAAAGAATTGCATATTGCCATCTTTATAGTAGTTACTCAGAGTATAATATATGGACATGAAATTCTCCAATTAATAGGGCACAAACCTTTTTTAATAACACTAATAGTATAGCTAACAATAGAGACACTAATAATGTAGCTAACTTGCAATTTTTTTCTTTCTTTCCTTTTTCCCTTCCTGGTTCCATTTTCCTTTTTAACAATTTCTTCCCAGTTCACAATATTGATTGTGTATTTTAGACCTTCCTTACTCTTTCATTTTTTCATATTAAGGAGATAGAATGATGTTTCCACATGTATACCTGATTTATTTCACTTATGAGTATGGTCTCATG
>NW_004524673.1:359394-367965 GCF_000260255.1 Octodon degus
TCCTTCCTTCCTTCCTTCCTTCCTTCCTTCCTTCCTTCCTTCCATTTTGGCACAAAAAGAATTGTGCCAAAGAATTGGGATTGAACTCAGGACCTTGCACTTGCCAGGAAAGTGCTTATGCCACTGAGGTATCTTCCCAGACTGAGTTAATCTTACTTTATGGCTGAGTAGTACTACATTGTGTAAAACTACTGTGTCTTTTTAATCTATTCCTTGATTGGTGGGCATTTGGAATAATTTCAGGATTTAGACATTATATATTATGCTGCCAAAAACATGAGTGGACATGTATTGCTGTGGTACGGTGTTTTTAATTCTTTTGGGAAGGTGTCCAGAAGGACAATTGTTGAGTTGAATGAGAAGTCTAATCCTAGCTTTTTTAGGCATTTCCGTTATTATTTCCACAATAATTGCACCAGCCTGAACTCCACCAAACAGAGGGAAAGGGTTACTTTTTCCCCACCACCATTTCATCATTTGTTATCGATATATTTATTGATGATAGCTATTCTTTCTGGAGTAAAATGAAATCTCAGTGTTGTTTTAATTAGCATCTCTCAAGTGAACAATGATGTTGAACACTTTTTCATATATTTATTTGCCATTTGTGTTTCTTCATCTATAAAGTGTCTCTTCATCTCAGATGCCCATTTCTGGAGTAAGTCTTGGAATATGGGGAAGGGGGTGTGTCTGAGTTTTTTTAGAATTCTTTATATATTCTAGATAGAAATCCTTTACCTGAGGGACATTTGGCTAAATATTTTCCTACTGTGTAGATTTTTTCCCCACTCTGTTGTTGATTTGTTTTTATATGCAAAAGCTTTTTAATAAGATGAGGTCCCAGTTGTTGATTCTTCAAAGTGTTGTTTGTATAGTTTAGGTTTTGTTCATGAACTCTGCCTACACTCATATGTTCAAAATTTCTACCTACTCTCTCTTCCAGTAGATTTAATGTTTCTGTTTTAACATTTTGAACATTGATCCACTTTGACTTTAGTGATGATAAACAAGGACCTCATTTCAATTTTTGGATGGAGAGAGCTGTTTTTTCTGGCCCTATTTATTAAAAAGATTCTTTTTCTTCCAGTGAACATATTTGGCACTTTTATCAAAGATAAGATGTTTGGTGCTGTTTGCATTTTCTGTTCCACTGATTTTTATGTTTATGATTTTGCTGAAACATTCTGTTTTGTTTTTATCACAGCACCTTTGCAAGATAATTTCAGGTCTGGGATTGTTATGGCCCCTCACCTGCCTTTGTTGCCCAGCATTACTTTTGCTGCTCTAGGTCTCTTATGGTTCCAAATGAATTTTAGGAATGCTTTTTCTAGAGCTATGAGGTATGCTAGTGTTTTTATTTGGGTGGCATTAAATCTATATAACAATTTTGACAATATGGCCATTTTCATTTTATTGGTTCTTCTTATACATGAACAAGGGATATTTTTCCAGTTTCTAATTTCTTTTTCAACTTCTTTTTCACAGTAATGTAATTTTCAATAAGTAGATCTTTTACTTCCTCTTGTTAGATTGTTTGATAAATATTTTGGTTTTGGATGTTATTATAAAGGCTGTGTTTTCCCTAATTTCTCTCACAGTGAGTTTGTTGTTTGTGTAAAGATATGCTATTGTCTTGTGATTATTGACTTTGTATCTAAATATACTGCTGAATTGCTTATACATTGTAGAAGGCTTTGGTGGAGTTTTGGGATCTTCTATGTAAAATATCATGTCACCTGTGAATAGAGATAATTTCACTTCTTTCTTTCCAATCTTTATTCCTTTCTCTTTTCTAATTGCTCTGGCTAGTGTCTCCAGGACTATAATGAATAAGATTGGTGATAGTGGACATCCTTGTCTTATTTCTGATTTTAGAGAAAGCTTTCAGTTTTTGTCCTTTTTATATGATGTTGGCTGTAGGATTTTTCCAGACAGCTTTTATCAGACTGAAGAAAAGACCATCTCTTCTGATTTTCTATACAGTTACTATCATGAATAGCAGTTGGATTTCACAATAGTTTTTTTCTGTATCTATTGATCTGATCATGGGATTTTTGCCTTTGCCTCTGTTGATGTGGTGTAGTACATTTATTGATTTGTTTATGTTGAACTATCCCTTCATTCCTGGAATGAATGCCATTTGATCACAATGTATAATCTTCTTGATGATTTGCTACATTTTGATGGCTAGTACGATTTTGTATAGGGTGATTGGGCTTTTTTTTCTATTTTTGATTGGGTCTCTCTCTGGTGTTGGTATTAGAATACTATTTGCCAAAAGGATAAGTTAAAGTGAATTTCTTCCCTTTCAATTTCATTGAAGAGTTTGAGAAGTGCTAGCATCAAAACTAAATTTCTTGCAGAACTCAACAGTGAATCTATCAGGAACTGAACTTCTCTTTGTAAATTTTTCACTGTTTTTAATTTTATTAAATAAAATTCAGTTACTCAGAATTTTTATAAATTCTTTTTGTTCATGGTACCAGGGATCAAACTCAGGACCTTGCACTTGCAAGGCAGGCACTTAAACTGCTGAGTTATATCCCCAGTCCCTAGAATTTTTATATATTCTCAACTCAGCTTTTTTAGTTCCTATGTATCTAGGAATCTGCCCATTTCTTCTCTGTTTTCTGTCTTAAGTAAAGAAAGATCTTTGAAGTAAGTATTAATGATATTCATAGGATTTGTAGTGATTTCATCCTTTTTATTCCTTTTTTAGTTAATTATAGATTTGTTTCCTTTTTTGATAATGTTGGCTAGGAGATTGTCAACTTTATTCTTTCAGAAAACCAACTCTTTGATTCATTAATTCTTTGTATTGTTTTCTTACTTTCAGTCATATTAGTTTCTTCTCATATCTTTATAGCTACTCATTTGTATGGTCTTTGGCCTTGACTAGCTCTTCTTTGTTTAGCACCTTGAGGTGTAACATTAGGTTGTTTATTTTTGCTCATTCTGTTTACCTGATCGGTAAATTCATAACTAACATTTTCCTGTTATGATTGATTAAATTTCATCACACATATTCCAGTATGTCGTATTTGTATTTTCCTTTAATTATATACTTTGTATATATTTTTTCTGGGACCATTGGTTGTTCAGGGGAATGATATTTAATTTCATTAATTTATCTTATGTTCAGATAATATGCATGGGATAGTTTCAGTTCTTTTACATTTACTTAGACATGTTCTATGGGGCACTGTATGATCTATTTTAGAGAATGTCCCATGCACAGGTTGAAAGAATGTGTATTGTATGCTGTTGGGTGGAATACTGTATAGATATCTAAAATCCATTTTTTCTCAGGTTTCATTCAGTTCTAATATTTCTTTGCTGATTTTTCATCTAGTTGATCTCTTTGTGAAAGTAGAATATTAATGTCCTTTGTTGTTTTGTTAGTCACTTGATTTTTCATTCCTATTTTTACCTTACATCATTGTGTTCCCACATTTCATGCATATAAATCATATGATTGCTGTCTCTTTTTCTTGCACATTTTTTCTGTCAAGTTCATAGTGACTTTATTTCATTTGATCATTCATAGTTTGAAGCTCAATTTTTTGCAAACATTTAGCTCAGAAATAAATTCTTATGCTAAAAGTCAAAAGATGGAGAACAATACACCCTGCCTTTTCTTGCTTCCTGATTGCATGGTGTATTGTTTTCTATCCTCTGACTTTCAGTATATGAGTTTATTTTTCAGTTAAATGTGTTTCTTGTACACAGCATATATTTAGATCTTGTTCCTTGATCTATTCTGTTAGTCTATTTTCTTAGATTGATCAAATGAGGCCATTTGCACTGATGGCTGTAAGTTACTTGTATTAGCTTATATTTTTCAGACATTTGGTTCCATGCTTTTTATCTCTGTTTAATTGCTTTCCTTGCATGGTGGTTTCTTTCTGTTGATGTTCTTGGAATTGAGGTCACTTTCATCTCTATCTAGAAAATTTTTCTATATACTTTGTATGGTTGGCATGGCAGTCATGAATTTCTTCAGTTGTTCATTGTCATAGAAGTATTTTATTTCTCTATTAAATTCAAAAGATAGTCTTACAAATACAGAAATCTGCATTGGAAGTTGTGTTCTTTCAGGACTTGAACTACCTCACTCAAAGTTTTTCTTGATTTGAGGGTTTGTGTTGAGAAGCCTTCCATGTTTCTGATGGGCTTTCCTTTATAAGTTAGATATTCTACCTGATTTAACAGATTTTAATATTTCATTCTTGTTCTGAATTGCTAAAATCTTGATTATTATATGGCTGAGGGAGTATATTCTTGCACCTTGTTCTCTCTTTCGCTTTGCTTCTTGCTTGCTGCAAGGGGAGCCATATTCCTCAGATGGAGCCCTCTGCCGTATCACTTCTGCCTTGGAACCAGTCAACCGTGGACTGAACCCTCTGAAACAAAAGCCAAAGTAAGCCTCTCCTCTGGTTCCAGAAGAGAGTGACTTTCTAACTTCACAATTATATGTACATTTTTATGGAATTCAGTTTGTTTTTAATATCCAAAATGCTGCAGAGAATTTCAGTTAAATGCATACGTGTGATATGGAATGAAAATAGTTTAAAACATCTTGTTTAGAAAATTTAGCTCAGGGGCCGGGGAGATGGCTCAGTGGAATAAGCACTTCCGGGGCAAGCGGAAGGGCCTGAGTTCAATCCCCAGTTCCACCAAAAAATCTCGTATGCCGTCTTAAAAAAAAAAAAAAAAAAAAAGAAAATTTAGCTCAAAAACTGCTCATAACTTCTTAGAAAGTAGATTATTTTGTTAATGCATTATAATTTTAAAAACATGAACTATAAACATAGAGGTAGTCAAAAATAAAAGGGAATATATATATTCCCTATATATATTTAAAATGTATTTAGGACAAGGTCTACAGGGTCTCACTACATAGATTGGACTCATAGTGATTCTCCTGATTTCAGCCTCCTAAGCACTCTGTTACAGGTGCATGTCACCATGCCAAGTCACAATTGCTGTCTCAGTGATCCCTGGAGGTGGGACCTGCATGTCATGCCAGGGATCAAACCCTGGCCTCTGTGCTCTGCCTAAGCAGGCACTTTAGTCTGCTAAGCTATCTGGCTGGCCTAGGAAATAATATTTAATTAATATATTGTACTCTCTTGGTTTGAAGAATTTTGAATAATTTAAACATCAATACATCAAAATTTTTCAGTGAGACAAAATTATTATTTAATTTTCCACATTGGAAGAATTCCTAAGATAAGATGTTTAAAATGTACTCAAATGAGATGAGTTTACATTTTGAAAAGGAGTTTCTCAAAGAATTGTTGAGCTCACCTTTGTTAGGAATGATTGTTGGCTTAATGGTGATATCTTGGAGATCTAAGTGCCCACTGGGAAAACTCAAGAACCTAGGTTCCATCCCCTGTACTGCTTGCCTTCCCATCCTACCTTGGGCATGTCAAGCAAGCCAAAGAAATTGGGCATGCTGATGCATGCCTAGAATTCTAGCACCAAGGAAGCTGAGACAAGAGGATCACTATGAGCTTAAGCTATGTAGTGAGAACCTGTACCAAATAAATAAATAAGTAAATAAATAATTTCACTTAAGAGTATGCTGTCTTCTTGCATCCATTTACACACATATTGCTGTGGTATGCAATTTTCAGTTCTTCTGGAAAAATACCCTGGAAAGGAATAGCTGACCTGAATGGGATCTTCAATTGTAGCTTCTTAAGGAATCTCCACAGTGATTTCCGTAGTGGTTGTACCAGTCTAAACTCCTACTAACAGTGCCGAAGGGTTCCTTTTCTCCCGCAGCCTCTCCAGCATTTGTTATTGGCTAACTTCTTGATGTTAGCCATTTTTTTCTGGTATAAGATGCAATCTCAGTGTTGTTTTAATTTTCACTTCTCGAATGTCCATTGATATTGAATATATTTTCATATATTTACTTGCCATTTGTATTTCTTCTTCTGAGAAGTGTATATTCATCTCAGATGCCGATTTTTGGGTTGGGTTTTTGAATTTGGGGGGGGGCTGATTTGCTTTTAATTATTTATGTGTTCTAGATAGAAGGCATTTTCCAGAGGGACAATCAGCTATAATTTTTTCCCAGTTTGTTGTTTTGTAGTGTCTGCATATGTATGTGTGTGTGTGTGTGTGTGTGTGTGTGTGTGTTTGTGTGTGTGCCTGTGTCATCTTTCAACTTTCTCATGGAGATGAACTTGTCTGCCTATGAAAAGGAATTGAAGAGGCATAAGATACATGAAGAAAACCAATGTGTATTCATGCTTTTATACTGAAAAGATTATTCTTTTAAATACTACTTACCTATTATCTCATTGAATCCTCACCATTTACGTGACAGGGTTTTCACTCTCCTTAATCCTAGAATGTGATGATCAGTTTTAGCATTTAAGGTCTTTTGTATACCTTGCCATTCCAGTAAATTTGGCTCACTATTCTGTAGTGTAAAAAATGTCATGCTATCCCTCCTATACTTATGTGCAAATCAATTAGTAGAGGTGGCAGAGGATAATTTTTAGGGCTGATGACCAATGTCAATGTTGAGTGATTGTTTTGGCCCGAGGAAAAGTATGGAACAATCATTCAAGATTTGTGACATTATATTCTCGTGTAGGTTTGGTGCTACATTTAAGAAAAATGTTACTCTTTAGTCTAGAACTTTTTACAGGACTTGTAAACAATATGTGTGGCTGAAGATACGTGTAGTTGAGTGGCTTTAAGACTTCTTTACAGTTGGTAGATATTGGAAAATGAAGCTTGCCCTATGTGAAAACAATCTTGGGTGATTGCATCACTCATTGAAATTAGGTCCCTATGGCAGAGAGCTGCAGTCAATCAGCATTTCAGTGAGAGCCTCTTGGAGCCATAAAGGTCTGCATCATGATTGAGAATTGGCAATTTCAAGTCAGGGTTTTTAAAACATCGGAGAATAAACTTCTGAAACCTTGCTCAGGCCATTCATTGGGTTGACACCAACTGCACTTTCCTTCTGTTTGACTTTAAAATCTTTCCTAAATTGTGTATATAATTCTAAAAGTGGAAAGGATCTATTTGTAGTGATTCTAGAAAGTACAGAGGCCACAAAAATCTCTTGTCCAATAATCAATTGGCATACATAGACATTACACATTTGAAAATCATTTTCTGCTCTGCATAAAAAGGAAAAACAAGTAGGATTCTCCTGAGATGTAAACTTGGAAGTGTTAACTTATTATGTCTTACTGGAACTTATCGTATTATCAACTTCCTGATGATTGTTTTCTTTGTTTGGAGGCCTGAGAGCTTTTAGTTTTATTGTTTTTGGTTTCCTATTTACAGCAAGTTTGGTAAGTCAAAATACAATTAAATAGATCTTCACATGTGAATATTTATGATTATTATGCCAAGCTATTATATATTTTCTGAAAAGAAACATGTAACTTAGTGATAGCAAAAGGTAGTGATAATAGCAAAATTCAAAAATTTCTTCTTTAAGTAAATAAGGTTTTTAATGTAATGATACTAAATAATAATGATCTGTCTTTAAGTCATTCTAACTTACATTGCTTGATGAAGTTTTGTATTACAATTGATGAAAATGTAAGAAACATTCACTCTAAAATTATGAATCTGAATGTATAGATATTGCACTGTTGGCTAACAAAGAGAATATGTCCTGTGATATTATGTGCCTCAAAATCTTGTTTTCAGTTAGATACAACATTAAAACAGAAAGACTGAAGGAAAACCAAAAAATTTAAGGTCTTGGTGGAACTTGAAACTTTAACTGTTTTTTACTTTAGTTTTTTTTTTCTACACTTTTAGCAAAATAACTTCATTTACTGTTGTCATTTCAAATTATAATGAAATAAGATCTTTTTTTACCTGTTTCATTTATACATTATTTTTTAAAAAATCCCTTCTCTTTAAGCTTGATTTATCAGTCCAATCTTAAGCAATTATTACAAAGTGCCTGATTTCTATACTTATATTCACATATATCCTGAAAATTATGGTGAGCTTTTGTTTATATAATTATAATGTTGGTTTTGTTTATCTGCAAAGTACATAAAGTAGAAATAGGGAAACTTAGATCTCTTTTCCATCTTGCAAGATGGCAGGTGAAAAAACTGAGAACCCTGACACTAAAGAGAAGAAACCCAAAGTCAAGAGGCTGCTGCCACTGGTACTGGTAAAAAGGTTAAGGTGGAGGCAAAAAGTCTAAGAAGGAGCAGCCACACTGCAGCAGAAATCCTGTCCTGGCTAGAGGAATTGGTCAGTACTCCTGATCTGCTGTGTATTACAGAAAGGCTTTGCACGAGAGAGTACACAGCTTCTAAATCAAAGGTTAAGAAGAAAAAGGAGTAAGTTCTTGCTACAATCACAAAACCAGTCGGCGCTGAAAAGAATGGAGGTACCTGGTTAAGCTTCAAAAATGCCTAGATACTACCCTATTAAAGATGTGCCCTGAAAGCTCTTGAACCATGGCAAGATACCCTTAAGTCAGCAAGTGAGGAAACTTCAAGCTAGTATCACTCCTGGCCCCATCTTGATCATCCTCACCAGGCATCACAGAGGCAAGAGAGTGGT
>NW_004524673.1:368390-376585 GCF_000260255.1 Octodon degus
GGCTACCTGTGATCCATTTTTGCTCTGACAAATGGAATTTATCCTCATAAATTAGGGCTCTAAATTTCTTATAAGAACCTAATTAAATAATGATACATTAAAAAAAGTAGAAATAATGAAAGAGGGGTAAAATGAATAATTTAGACAAACAATTGTTAGCAAACTACCTCTTTTCTCTGTTATTCTCTCAATTTCTTTGATGCTCATTATCCTTGGTCTTTCTATAATCTATCTTTAATATTTAGCTACAAATAATTTGTAATTATCTTACGTGTTTACCTGAAACATTTTAGGTTAAATCTCATAAAAATCCATATAAATTTATCTTTAAAAATAGTACCATTTTATCATATAAGGTCACTAATTAGAAGTATATATGACATAACATGTACTTCATATTATAATATCTCCAATCACTAACTAAAGATCTTCCATTGATTATTTTTTCTAACCTGTGACTTAAAGGTATTCAAATTCAATGTTTGGTTATATTTCATTGTGTTTTTTTATGGAAAAACAATCTTTTTGACTGTTAGTGTTTTTTGTTTGTATGTTGAATTTTTAAATTATCCTACTAGGATATCCCAGAATAAGATGTAACTATTTGCTCACCATTGAAGTTTGTTTGTAATGATTCCACATCGATGACACCATTTATCTGTGTGGTATTCCAGCAGTTGGTATAAGCTGACCTGTTACCCCTATTGTTATACTGAACAGATTCTTTGTATAGCATAAAAAATGCCACACTTCGATATAAAATATACAATCCCTCTTTATAGTTCATAGGTAATCTGTGCATATCATTTTGCCTTTCTTAAATATCTTCTCACTGAAAATATTTCCTGAATTTTTATTTTTTAAGATACTTATTAATGACAATTATTTTAATAAATTATTACATTTGGAGTTTTAAAGCAATTATTTTCCACTACTGCTATTTCTTGGATTCATCTGAATATTTTATCCTTTGTCTATTCTCTCCTCTATTGATTTATTGGCTTTTATTTTTTTTATTGCAATGTGTCAAAATTCCCTTGAAGTCATTTTTCTTCTTAATTGGATTTTTCTCATACTGGTCCTGTGTGCTTTTGGCATGATGTTATTGTGACTTGAAACACTTTTTAGCCTTTTGATTTAACTGGCTGTCATACTTTTAATATTTATCTTTTATATTTTTCTGTTTTAGACTTGTAATCAGCCATGTTTCCAAGAAGCCTTGTTTTCCTATTGTGAGAAATAAATGTGATACTAATATTTGGTTTCTGGGCTTGTTTATAGCTCTGGGAATATTTTGTGTTCAGAACTAAGATATACATATATTTTATTTTATCGAAGAGTTGGTTCTTTGAAAGATTAAATAAGTTTGAGAAACCTTAGCAAACCTGATTTTTAAAAAGACTAAAATCAATGTGATTAGGAATGAAAAGGGTATATATGAGCTGAGGAAATAGATTAGTGGCATAAGGACATGTCTGGAAAGCACAAGGCTCTGAGTCCCACTGCTGGTAAAGAAAACAAAAAACAAAAGAAACAAATAGAAGAGAATGAAAAGGGGGAAATCACAACACATCCTTCAGAAATCCATAAGATCTTCAATATGTACTTAAGAAAGTAGAATTCTAATATGGTGGCTAACACAGAATAAATGAATGAATTCCTAGTTGAATGTGAATTGCCAAAATTGAATCAAGAGGACCCAAAAATTCTAAATAAACCAATATTTGTCAATGAAACTGAAGATATAATTGAACACCTACCATTCAAGAAAAGCCCAGGTCTTGACAGATTCAGTCTTTAATTCTACAAGAAAATTAGAGAATATCTAATACCACTACTCTTCAAATTCTCTAATAAAATTTAAATGGAAACTGTTGGGATAAGAAGGAGTTAAAATAGAGATATACAGAATGGTTTGCAGGGCATATGGGATGAAGGATAGAAAAACAAAATTGCAACAGCAGAGGGAGTAACCAGGAACACTTTGAGTTCCACAAGGTCATCCTGTGTTGTGTCCTTGCTCCCAGAGGCCTAGCAGGTTCTCAGGATCTTAGTCACACATGATAAGAGCTTGTTTTTGAACCAAAAGTAACCTAAAGCCTGAGACTCAATGTACATAAAAATAAAGACCAAAGGCAGTCTTTTGCTCTAACCCTGGCTTTGCTTGCATTCAGTGTCTGTGTGTCTTTTTTTTTTTTTTTGTTATTGTTCATTTTAATGAGAAGAAAAGATAAAATAGCATTAAAACATTTCAAAACAGGTTATTAGGACAGTTACAATAATTAATACATAGTAGCTATTCATAGTAGTTATTCAGAGTCTTCATAGTAGTTATTCAGAGGACAAGATGCAGACATGTCTTTGTTTGCATCCAGTGCCAGTGAGTCTTTCCCAACAGGAAACAATACAGAATTCATTCCTAGAAGCAACCATTACACTGATATCAAAACCACAGAATCCAATCAAAAAGAACTGCAGGGCAATCTTCCTAATGAAAATAGATACACAGAAATCCTCAATAAGAAGCTGGCAAACAGAATTCAGCAGATCATCAAAAAGATTATACAACATGGTCAATAAGGATTTATTGCAGGGAAACAGGGGTAGTTAAACATATGCAAATTAATAAATGTAATACAAAATGTTGACAAATCTAAAGACAAAAACCACAAGATCGGGGCTGGGGAGATGGCTCAGTAGAATAAGTGCTTCCCTGGCAAGCACAAAGGTCTGAGTTCAATCCCCAGTTCTGCCAAAAGAAAACAAAAAACAAAAAACAAAAAAAAACCCCAAAAACAAAAAAATGAAAAAACCCCACAAGATCATCTCAATATATTCAGAACAAGCATTTGATAAAGTCCTATACCCATTCATGATTAAAAAAAAACAACCCTACATAAAATTGGAATAGATGGCCAAACATTAGCCAGAGCAATTAGACAAGAGAAAGATATAAAAGGAATAAGTAAAGAAAAGGAAGAAGTTATATTATCATTATCCATGATGAAATGATACTCTACAGAGAGGAACTACAAAACTTCATCAAAAGACTTCAGTACCTGGAATGTCTATTGAAATATCCATTGCATTTCTGTATGCAAATAACACACTCACTCAGAGAAAAATTAGGAAATCCACACATTTCATAGTAGCTTCAAATGAATGCAATACTTAAATCAATCTAGATAAGTAAAATACCTAACATTAAAAACAATAGTACTTTAAAAAAGTAGATCAAAAAGGCTAGCAAAAAATGAAAGGTATCCCTTATTCTTGGGTAGGAGGAACCATTGTAATGAAATGACTGTACTTCGATACTGTTACACAGATTTAACACAATCTCATCTAAAGTGCCAGTGACATCACTCATAGAATTAGAGAAAATAATCACAAAATTCATTTGGAAAAAGGAGAAACTTAGATAAGCTAAAGCAATTCTGGGCAACAAAAGAAAGGCAGGGGCATTATAATCCCTGACTCGAAAATGTGCTACAAAACTACTGTAATAAAAATAGTGTGTTGGTGGCAAAATAAACAAAAACAAAAACAAATCAGACTCAAGGATCAGTATAACAGTTTAGATAATGTGAAAACATTTCCAAACAGACTTAGTCACCTTATCTTTGACTAAAGGTCAAACATCTTCACAGGTAGCAAAATAACCTCTTTAATACCTAGTGGTAGAAAAACTGGCTTTCCATATATGGAAGATTAAAACTAGACACACATCTCTCTGTTTATACTACACTAAAATTGTAATAGATCAAATATCTAAATAATGAAACAAAAACACTAAATATAATGAAATATATAATAGGCAAAACTCTTAAAGATGTGGGTGTAGGCTAAGATTTTATGCATGAAACTTCAATTGCACAGGAACTATTACAATCAATGAATAAGTGAGATTTCATTATACTAAAGAGCTTTTGGAAAGCAAAAGCAATCATCAAGAGTGAAGAGGCAACCCCAAAAGTAGGAAAAATTTTCCAGCTATTCCTCAGAGTATTTATATCTAGAACATATAAAGGACTAAAAATAGTCAGTCACCCAAAATTTAAAGACCCAATTAAAATGCTCATCTGAGATGCTTAGATACCTCTGAGGTAAATATATGAAAAAGTGTTCAGCCTCACTGGTAACTTGGGGGATGCAAACTAAAACACCAAGCATCCATATCACTCCAGAAAGAATGGTTATTATCAAGAAATTAACCAATAAAAATACTGGCAGTGCAGTGGGGGAATAGGAATACACTTTTTTTGGTAGTGTAGGCTGGTGCAACCCCTGTGGAAATCACTATGGAGATGCCTCATAAAACAAAATTATAGGCTCCATTTGACCTTTTTATTTCTTTCTTGATATTTTCCTAAAGGAATTGAAAGCATAATATCACAACAATATATTCACACTCATATTTATAACAGCAAAATTTGCAATAGCTTATTCTTGGAAATAACCTAAACCTCCATTAACCAATGAATGGAGAAAGAAGATATTCTTTTTATATACATTGGAGTACTAGTCTGCCATATAGGTAAACTTGAGGCATTTCTAGATAAATATTGCAACTTGAGACCATATTCTTAAGTTAAATATACAGGACACACATAGTTAAATGCTACATTTTTCTCTGGTGTGAGAAACCAAAAGCGTAGATAAGGATCAAAGTATATAATAGTATTATGCAATAGAGGGCAAATATTCAAATGGAAAAGGGAACGAGAGAGAGAGGAGAAAAAAAAGGAAGAATTGGTTAAAAAAAGAGAATAAGAAGAAAAATGGAAACAAAACTTTTATAAATAAAGACAAGGATTGAAGGAAGGGATAGGGGTTGGAAGAAAAGAATCAAGACATATGTATAGGGACAAGTTTCCTATGATGAATGTGATCATTTTGTATATGTAATATGTACCAATGAAATATTGGAAACAAGGAACAAAAACAAACAGAAGAAAACACAGCTTTTAAGTGAAAGAAACTCTTCTGATTATAATATTGATACCATTAAAATGCTATTATAATATTTCATACAAAAAGGTTGTTTGTGGTAGAATAGAAAGATAATATTCATTTTCAAATGCACTGCAGAGTCAAAAATATATGATCAGGGCAAATAATTAAAACAATAGTCATTTTAAGCTTAGATAATAAAGGGAAAACACCTCAACATAAACAGTACACACAATACATTTTGAAACTCTGAAGAAGCAGAAATTTAAAATTTAGAAATAATACAAACACAGGCAGTTAATTATAATAAACATTGCTCTAGTTATTTTGCTTATTTACTCTAATCCTCATGAAAAATCTTGAGTAGAAACGATCTTCATATGCTATTTTTTGAATGCTGAACAATAGTGATATTACTAATATATAACATGATAGTGTGAAGGACCTGGGATTTAAATCCTGGGTCACTGTATAATTCCTGAGCATGTGCTATTAATCATCATACAGTAATAACTTTTCAAGTTTCAAAAAGGCAGAAAAATTAGAGTGTGCCAAATAGAAAGATAAAGGACAAGTGTTATAGAAACCCAGAGGTGGAGCAAAGCAACAAGAGTTGTCAGGATATGCTATTCTCTGTGGGTCCACTGCTTGCCTATGTCCTTCTTACTGAGCGATGTCCTGGCAGGGCCACAGTATGGGACAACAGTGGAGTTTGTGTCAGGTAATTCATTTAGAAATGGCTCACCAATTAAAAATATTCCAAGTCTTTCTTGACTTGAACAAAGAATTGGATGGGCTAAGCCAGAAGCGGTGCCCAAAGCTCACCTGAAGGAAAGCGGTGAAAGATTAAAAAACTGGCTCTGTAGCATGAACTTGGACCAAACCAGAGAGAAAAGGATAAAGAAAGGACAAATCAAAATACATCTTGTTTCTAGGAGACCTAGTGTGAGGTTCCAGGAAAAGCATGACAATGGGCTCCTCCATGTGTCTTTACGTTTCATCCATGTCTCATGGGAGCCTGTCAGAAGCTCCACATCCAGAATCCTTGGGTTTATTTGGTCATGTCTTGGACTCTTGTACCTCTTTGTATCAGAGTAAACTCCACACCAAGGATTCATAATCCTGAAGAATAAAATATATTATCTGTTGCTTTAGGGCATGGGCAATTTGACAATGAACTTAAGATTTTCTCTTCTCAAACATAAAGTCATAGGACACATTTTATATTGTACTGCAAATGAACTCAGAGAAGTGAGTTACCAGAGATCCACTGTGCTGCTTTCCGTATTTCCCAGAACCACACCTTTTGTCTTTCAGTTTTTCTAACTGTAAACTCACGGAGTAAGTTGCCATTCATTAGCAATTTTGGCTACCCTTAGACAAAGGAGGACCAAGAGAATCAGTAAAGAATCTTATTCAGAAAGTTAGTTGGAGGAGTGGGACAAGGGAGAAGACCAGAAGCCACAGGCAAATGTGTGTTTCTGAGACAGCTCATCTGTAGAAGTGTGAAAAGTACAGACTGTTGTTTCTCAACTTTGGTGCCATAATACAGCTATGTGTAGCTAATTCATAAAGTAATCTTGTTTCACTTTCAGACATTCTCAGTTACTTGTTTTGGAGTTCTCATCAATGGGTTTTAAAAGGTGAAGGTAATAATTATATGAAACCACGATTAATAGAGTGTAGGGGCTGGGGATATGGCTCAGTGGAATAAGTGCTTCCCTGGCAAGTGCAAGGGCCTGAGTTCAATCCCTGGTTCTGTAAAAAAAAAATAGACTGTAAAAAGTCATGGTCAAATCATTATGTGGAGGCTTCAGAAGGGAATAAGAGATAAAAGAGTAAATTTTATGGTTGATATCCTTTCAAAAATCATAGAACAGGATACAGAGCATAATAGCAAGACTGATTTTTGAGACCCCAATGGACTCTTACATAATTTGGCATAATTTAACATGCATTAATGCCTATGAGCTTACTAAAAGGCACATGTTACTTATTAAATCTGGATGGATCATGAAATCCTATGTAACAATGTGGTGAGGCACTTCAGAATGAATTCGAAGCCTGAGGTGTCTGAGAATACCTGTGGATGTGACCTCATTGTCTAGGGCAGGCACACAGTGGGATATGCTTATATGAACTTTGTCATAGGCAACTGCACATGTGTCACATGGACAAGCATACAAGAGTATAAATATGTTATAATGGCATATATAAAGGTTGAACAATAAAGACACAGCCACTGTCTCTGCTGTCCTGCTCTTGTGCTGATTTCTGCCTCTGTGTGCTTTCTTTGGGGAACTCACAAGGAAATTTATCCCTTTAGGCTCTTTTGACCCCAAGAATCAAACTCCCAGACTTTGACCATAATGCTATATTCATATGACATATATTTATTGGCCAATATCTTGAGTATTTCTTTTTGGTATAATTTATGTCTGTATTAAGTTTATGTCTTTAAGTATAACTAAATAGCACTTACCTAGTGCTTAACAGGTGCTCTGCTGAAACCAAGCAATGAAGAGAAATGGGAGCTGAAGGACAAAATACCGAAAGGGCGCATGAACTGAAGATCTACAAGGAGTGGAAACGCAGTTGCAGAGATGCAACTGGGACAATCAGGTTCAAAGGATGTGAAGATGGAGGGTGAAATTTCTGATGGATTATATAGACTAGGAATAAATTTCAGTTGTTGACAAGGTTAGAGGATTGATTTTAAAGAGCTTGCATAAATCAAGGTGATCACGGGATGGGACTATCAAAGAATTATGATGTCAGAATTTTAAGTTATTCTTGGAGAGGCTAAAGCCATGGTACAGAGAAAATTATAAGTTAGATATCAGCATCTTTCATTAAGGAAAAAAAAAACCTCATTTACAAATTAGAACAATGGAGGCAAAAGTAGTTTAAGTTCACCAGTCTTAGAGATGTAGAGCTTTTAGAAACATGAATTTTACAAGAAAAATGGCAGTAGCATATATAGTGCAAAGAAATCAATTATTTGATTTTGACTGACACAGAAAATGGGATGTGAAAGAACAGACTATTTGAGCTTACAGTCCTATGGAGATAATAGTCAACAGAAAGAATCCACTTATAGAGAATTAATGGAACATGGAAGTAGTTGAAGTAGAAGAAAGGTTATAGGGGCTGGAGAGATGGCTCAGTGGTCTAAGGCACCTACTTAGAACAAGCTTGGCAAAGCATCAGGGACCGCGGTTCAATCCCCCAGCACCACATGC
>NW_004524673.1:376691-387746 GCF_000260255.1 Octodon degus
AATTATAAAAAAAAAGAAAGGTTATAAAATTAATTCTAGTATCACAGATGTGATGGAGTGATTAATGGTAATTTTAGCTGAGAACACCCAACGGAACTCAGTCAGCATGGATCTGGGAGTGGAAGATACACCTGAGGATTCTTGCCAGAATGGCAAAAAAGGGGAACAGGGAGGGGGAAGATTGCATGCTGCTGATTTCCCAGGAGAAGCTTTGCTGTGGCTGGTTTTCCTGCTATGAACTTGGTTGTTTCCTCAGAGAAGGAAGAACCCTGGTCTTCCCTACCACCAGGAGTGACTGCTGTTCTCTTCAGAAGAGGTCTAGCTTTGCCTTTGTTTTGAGCATTGCTTTCTGACTCCAGGCAGATCCCTCAGGCTTCTGACACAGATCCTTCACCCTTCCAATGCATAATTTCTAGCTTCTACCACTGGCTTTGCGACTTTCTAGTGCATATGCTTGATATGGACTTGCATGAAACATTGCCATAGGCTCCAGCCCTTCGGGGCATTGCCATAGGATCCAGGCCCTCAGATGGATTCCTCAGTCTCTAGAATGTATACAGATGTTGTACACTTCACATTTGACTCTAGTGAGCATTGACAAATACAACAGGGTCTGGAAAAGAAAGCAATAAAAGAATTACAACGAAGAGAAAAATTGTAGATTAGCACAAAGGAGATAATTTAGTAAAGAAAGAGACATACAGAGGAGGAAGAGTTGTTAGGCATTTTGCAAGAGAATAATTTTGTTGGGTTGTTTTATTCTCATAATCTCTTGGAGAAAATGTGCTTTGAGCAACATAGAAGTCACCTGCACTTAGGAAAGGGCTCCCCAGGTCTTTTCTCCCAAAGTGTTGTTGCACAGGGTCAGAATTTCCCAGTTTTCTTTATCTGCTCAGCATAATGACTGTAACTAGTTCAACAATAGGTGGTGACCTGAATACAAGCCAAGATGCCATTACTTGTTTCCAAATCAAAGCAAGTCATGTTTTTCCTTGAGAACACATGACCTAAACTGTTTTGCGTGACTTTGGAAAAACATCATCCCTAGAATGAGGTGATTTGGGTCGAGATACTAATAATTCCAGGCATTAGCTTCTTGGCCAAGGGCAAACTGGTTAGTTCTTCTGCACTTCAGGTTATTTACCAATAAAATGACAATAATTGTAGCATCTCAGTTAATTAAATTGTCAAGATTCATTTAGGGAATACAAAGCACTAAGAGTGATATCTAACATATAATAAAAGCATTTTATGTGGTTTGATGGGTTTATTACAATGCTCACTGGATTTATAATAGATCACTTAATTGTAAAAGCAGTACTTTTGGGGCCGGGGAGATGGCTCAGTGGAATAAGCGCTTCCCTGCAAGTGCAAGGGCCTGAGTTCAATCCCTGGTTCTGAAAAAAAAAAAAGCAGTACCTTTGTTGGAGGTAGAAATGATAATGCATAGCTGGGATATAAAGATACTTTATTATTCATTTTTTTCATTTGTTATAATAAATGAAAAGTTGCACAGATAATTGCATTATTTAATATTTTTTGTAAAATAAAATAAATTCAAGTGTGTGTGTAGAAAATATTGTGACACAGAAATTGCTATTAGGTCAGATAATGTTGTGAAATAAAGGAACTGTAACCAAGATCAGGAAGGAGTGAACAGAACTGCTAAAATCCAATCACTGTGTAAGATGACAACCTAAAACTTTTTCAAGTAAGTCAGTTTTTTTTATTGTGAATCTCCACCATTCCAAGGTTAGCTGTAGAATCCCACGGGAGACAAGGCTTTCATGTGGAAATAAATTGAAAGCAGTTTTAATTACAATGTTCCTTGGCTTGTTACTCAGGAAGGCTGCCAGCTGTATGTGAAGAGACTGGTAAATCATGCTTGTGCTCAATTCCTCAGTGTCAGTTTGATAACTCATAACTGTGTTGACAAAAGTAGAAGCGCCAGCCACGAACCAGAGAGCAAGTCAGTGTCACCCATGTGCTCAGAAAGGAACATCGAGTTTCCCCCACCAGTGGGGAAAATCAAGAAGCTCAATCTACTGAAGTTTAATTAATAGTTTTCAACAGTTTTCTTGGATTAGATATTCTTTTTCTATATTTGCAGTAGGAAACATTATAGTTGTATAAAACAGCATTTAAATGTGACCCTGTCTGTGATGGACAAAGTAGATTTTCAACCTGATTAATTTGGGAGCTGCGTAAAGGATTTGTAAAGCACATTTCTGAGTGTGTCTGGGGGTTCATGGAAGCATGACTTAGGGCTGGTCCCTGCCCCTTCATTTCTGGTGTTGTTTGGGGGAACCAAACAGAGTACTTCAAAACTCAGGGGTGTTTGAGGGTACCTGAGGATGTGGCGCTGCTTGCCTAGTGCAGGTATAGAGTGGGATATGGTTATGTAACCATGACAGCACAGATAAGCACACATGCAATGGTTATGGCACTATGTGAGAAGGTAAATGAGAGATAACAACCTGCAAAAGAATGGTACAATGAAGACATGGGTGGCTCTCACTGTGTCTCTCTGGTCTGATCCAGGCTGCCTGCAGTTGTTGCTGATGTCTTGTGTGCATATGTTCTTTAGCCTTGGGACCTCAAATATCTTCTCTGAATGGGCTGACGCTGTTCCCCTGCTTGGTTTCCTTCCTAGTCACTATGAATGTGGCAGCATTTGCTATGATACTCCTGCTTTGGAGTCAGTGATCACAAACTAAAGCCCTCAAAGCTGTGATTCAAAACAAACCCTGCCTGGTCTGGGGAAATAGCTTGGTGGTCAAAGTGCCTGCCTGGCAAACAAAAGGACCAGGGTTCGATCCTCAGTACCTCATACTGCCCTGGCTCACACCAGGTGTGGTGGCACATGCCTGTAATCCTGGCACTGGAAGGGCTGAGACAGAAGGATCACTATGAGTCTGAGTTCTGTAAAAAGACCCTGAATCACTGAATAAACAAATCTTAACAGAAAACCAAAAAAGCCCCAAGGTGTGGTGGCACATGCCTGTAATTCCGGCACTGGAGGGGCTGAGACAGAAGGAGTTCATTATGAGTCTGAGACCCTATAATTTACCAGGTATAATGACTAATTTTATGTCAACTTTACTGGATTTCTTTTTGTTTTTTTTCTTTTTGGCCAGCTCAGCCTGCCTTGAGGGTGGTCTGGCGAGGCCTGTGGTGCCAGGGGTGGAGCTCCGGTTCCTGAGCCGGCCTAAGCTTGCCTAAGCAGGTGCTTTAGACTGCTGAGCTACCTTGCCAGCCCCTTGACTGGAATTCAAACGCTCCGAAGATTGCTTAAGCATCATTCTTGATGCTTCCATGATGGTGTTTCTCAAGAAGATAAACATTTGGAATTTTACACCTAGTAAATCAGAATGTCATCCCCAGTGAGCGTGGCCTCATCTCACCAGCTGAAGGCATGAACGGAACAATACTGACTCTCCTGAAAGTGGAAACTCTTCATTCCTGACTAACTTGAGCTCAGGCAATAGTTTTGCCTGATTTTGTGCAGTGAATTGACAAACAGCGGTCAGCTTGTTACACCCGGCTGAAGTGCTCTAGTGCGGTGCTGGGTGTCGGAGGCCCACCTGAGGATTGTTTTTTAAAATTTTAAAATTTTTAAATTTTTTTCATAATTTTATTGAGAAACAAATAGCAATGAGACAGTTTCAAATAAAATTGGTAGGACAGTTTCAATAATTAACACATTGCATACATTCTTCCTAGTGGTTAATTGCTCTACAAGATGCAGACATGATATCCTATTTACAAACACTATTAGAACAAATCACTCTATTCATTAAGAGAATGTAACTGTATATCTATCCTAACCACTATGAATACATAGATACAAAATGGACATTCATCTGTATCCCCTTTTTTGTTAAGTTCCGTCATTTGAATATTATAGGTGCGTAAACTCAGCAAAATATTCTAAGAGTCCAGTAGCGCATAATAGTATTGGGTCTTCCGCTTGACTGGCAATGTCAGAAATTGTTGACCTGAGTCCTTCATCCACATGGCTGACACTGACAAAGGTTCTACAATCTGAGGTACAGGATCTCAGGATAAATCCTGAGGGGATTTCACTGACCTTTTCAGATCCACCTGAGGATTGTTGCCAGCAGCATAATATGCAGGATTAGAGAAGCTGCGGAGAGGCTGTTAGGGAAGCTGTGTGGAGAAGCTGTTGGGAGCTGCTGTAAGCTGTTGATTCTCTTTGGCTATTCTGCTGGAGGACCTTGTCATTCTGGCTTTCCTGGGGACTCTGCCATTCTCATTGGAGGTGGACCTTGGGATTTCATTGTCCCAAGAATGGCTATGGTTTACTTTGGGGAGCTCTGGTTCTCACTTTCAGCATTGCTTTATGGTTCTGGAAGGAAAGATAATGCACTTCTCAGTCTCCTGGAGAAGCTTGTTGCATTGGGTTTTCTGATAGGAACTGAAGGAGTTCAGGACCTCACTGTTGTTGAGGATGGCTGTGATACTTTTTTGGGGAGCTCTGGTGCTTACCTTAAGTGTTGCTCCCTGGCTCCAGTGAATACCCCTCAGCCTGCTAGCACAGATCATAATCCTGCTGGCTTAGACTTTTTAGTTTTTACCACCGACTTTTGGGCCTTTCCAGTGCAGATCCATGAAGTGGGCCTGCATGAGACATTGTTGTGAGCTCCCATCCTCTAGTTGGACTTTGGGGGGGCGGGACTGTATTGAGCTCTAGGTCTTCAGGTGGATTCATGCAGAATGTTAGGATCTAGGCCCTCGGCTGTATTCTTTGGTTTGTAGTGTGTGGACAGGCTTTCTGTACTCTAAGAATATTATTCTTTGGGTGATTCATTATAAAATAATCTTATAAAATGTGTCTTGTGTAGTTCACCTTGTAAAATCCCAAACTGCAAAACTTTGGGATGGAGTTGAAATGGCCACTCTTAGAGCTAAATTTCCTCAGATCTGTTGAAAATTCTCAGGGCTTCAGACTTAGACTGAAACTATGTATTGGACTTTCTTCATTCTCCAACTTGAAAACCCTTGGGACATTTCCACCTGTATAATCTTGTGACTGAGTTCCTTATAATAGACATTTCTCTATATTATATATGATTCCTTATTACTATGTTTCAATAGAAAAAATCTTTCTTAATAAACCAAGGTTTTTTTGTTAGATGGCAGGAATACAGTAGTAGATAAAATGATTTAAGTCCCAAGCACTTTTAGTATCCTGGGAAAGTATTAAATAATTATTGAACAATCACATATATTTGAAAATAATTTAAATTTGTTCTAAATTTTTAAAAGAAATTCATGTTAATATTTCTTTTTATCTCTTTGTGTGTTATTTTGAGAAAGAGATGATTTAGATTAGTGACTTTTTGTTACTGATGGGAATATTTTAATACATATGACATACCAAATACTTACTGAAAGACACTGTATATTTTTCATGTTGATTAGTTCTGATAATATAGTTTGAGCATCCTCAGGTTTAAATTTAATGACAACTTCCTAATCTTTGTTGACAAATAATTCTCCATTCAAAGGAAAATTGATGTTTTCAAAGGTGAACATTTTTAATTTGCATGCAGAAAATATTGTTTTATAATGAACACAACTGTGAAAATTATAGAAACTATCTTCAAACTTCTGTAAAAGAAGTACCAAGCCTGTAGTTCCAATTACCTAAGGTAATTTACTTCTCTTTCTTTGATCTCCTAATAATGGGGTTTTGTTCTCCTTGAAGCTTACTTTCTAGTAGATTTAATGATTAGCTCTTTTACATACTTGTCCTGCTTATTATTTTCCTATGGTGCATCTTTCCTTCCTACGGGACCACGTCTCTGTGTTTTGTCTAGTCGGGAAAGCTGGGGTTTCTCAGTGTAGCCTCCTTTCTGTCCCCAGTGACCTAGCCTGGCATGCATTAGAAGGGTAGGAGAAGATGCCTGGCCCAAATTTGCAGCCCTGCTGCTGTGTGCTTCCCTCACTAACAAGCCACTGCAATGTTATGATTTTCTTCTTCTGTAGAGATTTGGCTCCTTTAATTTGCCTATAAGTATTGCGTGTCTTCCTGACCTTGTTTTTGTATGATTATCTTTTTTAGTACAGGTGGAACTGTTGGAATATAATTACCAAGATGCTTTTCATATGTAAATATCACAGTAATTATAATACTGGACTTTCCTGAGTATCACAAAGAATGAATATTTTCTACATGAAGCTTCAAAAATTAGATAAAATTATTTTGACTTTCAGACTTAATTAATTCTTTCCTGTATACAACCATACCTCTTCTTTCTTTTTTTCAAACAGACACTCTAGTAAGAGAACAATTCCCTGTCTCCTAACTCTTAGCACCTTCCTTTCCTGTGTTATCTGAGGTGACATCTGTCAGCCTTGATGGAGACATCCATAGAGCTTTCCTTGGACCGACTGGTGATTTTTTTCTCTGGTGGGATCTTCTATTCAAAGTAAATATCCTGATGCAACAAAGTAGGAGAGAGAAAGTTCAGGAAGGTGGAAAGATAACAAAGTTTTATTAGTAGCCATTGACATTATAGGCCCAAGTCAGAATTTCAGCATAACATGTGCTGATTTCTCACCTAAAATGAATCTTGGAGATAATGTTTATTCTTTGCTGAATACTAAGCACTATTCTGTGTTTCCTACAAGCATTAATCCATTATAAACAACCTTTTTTCTAAAGGTACTGTTGTTGTCTGTATATGACAGATTAAGAAATAAAGGCAGAGGAAGGTTATCAATTTGGCTAAGGTTTTACTGCTAATAAGGAAATTGACTGACATTTAAATACTATCCAAGTGGTGCCATAGTTTATATAATCACCCAAAGCCACAAAAGTCCCATATTCTTTTCTTATGCTGAGGCCCATTGTCATCAGCTTCACTTTTATTTCGTTTTTTTTGTACTGCAACCTATGCTGAATAAACTTCCTTTGCCTAGAGTTTGTCAGTTTTGTCGCAGATGGGAAAGGACTTCCCAAGGTGAGTTGGCCTATAACCTGCTCAAAAGGGGCACATGTCACTCATATTTTATTGCCACAAGAAAATCATATGACCACTCTTGAGGTCAACAGTTTGGTCATGTATAATTCTTCAGGTAGGACTTACACGTCATGCGGACAAGATGTACATACAATGTTAAGTCCAACATACATACATATTAAGCCCAACATCAATGTAGCAGAGAAATATGCTTCTCTTCTAGGGAGGAACATTGCATATTTTGGACAAGTTTATTATCTGTCATTACTGAGGTATTCATGTTTTTCGTATAGTATCTCTTTGAGTGTCTTTTAATATGTTTAATGTCTTAGAATTTTGACTTCTGTAAATCACCCAGGAATATCATTTGGTTGATTTGCCATTGGTCTTTTTCTTTTCTTTTTGCAGATCTGTTTTTTTTTTCTTATTTTATGCATAGTAAAAATGGCTATATTTTTAAATGATATGATAATGAACTGAATCTGTAGGGCTATCATAAAGGATACATAACTTAATAAGTACGAGAATTTACCATGCCTGAAATATAATAAATTCTTAAAAAATACATTATTATATTTTTAATACTGTTGTACTGTGTGGCTCAGTAAATTATACTCTATTAGTCAAATCTGGCTTTCTGCCTGTTTTTGAATATAAAAGTTTACTGGAACACAGCTACACTCATTTGTTTAGGTATTGTCTATGGCCGTTCGGGCTACAGAGGCGGAGTTGAGTGATAGTGACATCAATTGTATGCCACACAAAATCTAAAGTTTTTACTAGTTTTCCTTTTCAGAGAGTTTGCCAAATTCTAACCTTTATCACTGAATTGCAAGCGAAATACAGTGGGTCCACAACTATAATGATTTTTAGGTCCTAGAAGCTGGCCCTAACCTCTAACTTAGACTGCAGAATGTAATATATTTTGGCTACAGGAATTGAGATAGATTTGGAAGCCCCCTTCTCATCATTCCTACTATAAGAATTCTGGCACATCAAACCATAGACCTCTGTGCTGGTCTTGCCCATGCTGAGTATGTCCAGTGCTAAACAACGGACCACTATGAACACTTTCTAGCTATAAATATGTCCGGCACACAAGAAAAATCCACTGTGCCAGTGGCCCTAATGCAAGTTGGAGCTAGGTCACAAGTCTGTGTATTATCAAGTCCTCAGATGACTGATAACCTTTTATAGGACTTGATGGTACTTTGGCTTCCCAAGTATCAATGACTACTCAGATCTTTGGTCAAGCAGATTCAGAAAGTACGACCATTTTGCTTTTTGGAAAATACATGGCCACGTATATTTGTGGAATGCAATGGGGGAATCATTATCTTATTCACTTACAACGGTGTTACAGGACTGATTCTGCTTGGAATCCAGTTTCTCCTTTTAAAAAATGGATTTTAGATTTGAAAACTTGTTTTATGTTTTGAAATTGGACAAGAGATTGTGTCATTTTGTGGAGAAGGAAGATGCTCAAAATGCTTAATCATTCACACTTTTGAAATATTTAGATTATACAGATTTAAAAATATCCTCATCTGATGCCCGTATATGCTACCCAAGGCAATTAATCCTCTATTAAATATTTTATAACTTTAGATCAGTTTTCTGCCATGGTACTTAGTTATTCGTTATGATAATTGCACCCATGAAGGCTGAACATCTTTACCTAGTCCTCAATTATTTTAGAGTCCTTTTATTCCTTTTGTTATTAGGTATTCAGAATTGGCAGGAGTCTGAAAACTATAGCTACTACTTTGTTAGTCACGTTGATGAGATCTGTAGCTGCATTTTCTTAAAACTAAGGCAAACTTTCTTTCTTGCTTTGCCATGGAGAGAGCTAGGATGTGCCTTCTGTGAAGCAAGGTCCCTGGCAACAATATGTGATACAGCAGAACGAGAATGGCAAGCTCTACTTGGTAAATCATCTAACAGCACTGTGCAGAATATGCCACCTCAGTTCTATGCTTGCTATACTTAACATGAGCCTTGACTTTTCTAAGCTTTGAAATCATCCAGTAGTAATATTAGAATGGTTTGCTTTGGCCCCAATTAGGATTAAATCCTACCTAAAAGGAGTGGTTCCATGTTGAAAAATTCTATTTTATATCCCTGTATACTTCTAGCATCGATCCGCTACCTTAGAATTCACTCCAGTTGCACAAATTTTCCTGGCAGTACATAAGGCATGCCCTGCACCGCCAGCCTCTGGTTCTGTCTCAAAAGACTCAGCAGGTCCCTTGTCAGTTGTCTGGAGGCCAGAAGGGAGGGCAGGCTGACCCCGAGAGGGTGCTGTTAAGGAAATATAATTAATAACAAAGATTTTTTTCCAATCTAGAAATGTTTTCTATGAAGATAGAAGAAGTAAACAGTTTTATTACTGAACAATTATTAAACTAGAATCTGACATTCAACACAGGTGCTCTGTTCAGAGAGTGAAAAAAATAGAAGGCAATCTCACTCCTTCATGTGGACATGCAGATACAACCATGACAAAAGTTAGTAGGATAAACTAATAACAAGTACTCAAGTAAGGAGAATGTGCAACATAATTTATCACTCCTAGCTCATCTTGTATTTACTTGGTAGTTGAAGTGAACATTTGAGTTTCCTAATTGGTTGCAAAGAAAGGAAAATATTCTCTCAGCTTCATGACTAGAAATGGTTTCTCAACATGAGCACTGTACCACTGTAGCAGGGTTCCTATCATCTCTAAATCTGGCAGTCAGAGCTGCTGTATTCCTTAATGGTTATACTTCTAAGAGATGATTCTTGGGTTCTTTAGAAAGACATTAATGGGTTAGCAAGCTGACAGAATGCTTTTTAGCTTTTAAAAAGATTTACATATATTTCAAAGGGAAAAAGAATTTCGTATTTATGATAAAATCCATGCTCTAAGAAGAGGGAGTAGAAGAGTTTCTTCTCTTATTTAATAAAACACATTAAGCTTTTTATTATGAATTTTTATTTGTGTTGATGGGCCACATACTTACCTACAAAGCCAAGACCTTATTGTGTTACTGGAAGTGTGTGCAGGGTTGGGATAAAAGGGCATCAATTTCTAGCCTCCAGCAGTGCATAAATTCTGCAGTCCTATGGCAGTCAGAAATGTGTGAGAATCTTCACTTTCAGGTGCATTAACACAAATCTCCGCCTTTATCTCATGGTGCCACTTCTTTCTCCAATCACTCAATATTATCTCTTTGGTATAGAATATTTTTCAGAGCAGAGAACCCAACCTTCTTTCCAGTTCTACTACTTCTATTAAGTCCCAGACCCGGATCTTTGAAATCCTCATATGCTGCTAATAAGGTCCTCTGACTTTTACCTTGAGCTTTAGTTGCAAAATTCAGACTTCCATTGCCTTTCCCCAAAGTATCTACTACTCCTTGAAACTGTTGTCGCATCCCCTCCTCTTCATAGTGCCTTAGAGTTTTGAAGTTCTTGGTACTTGTCTCCAAGTTCTTGATATTTTTCTCCATACTGTGATTCATCTACAGTTCCAATTTGATGCTAGTGAAATTGTTAATGTTTTCTCAACAATTCTGTCACCACTGATGTGGCTATCATTGGGTGGTGTCACTGTCATTGCCAGTCACTGGGTGGTGATTCTGTTCTAAAATTTCATTTTAGAGTCTGACTTTTGAACCATCCATGACACCCCTTTTCAAAGTCTTGACTTCCTTGGAAGCAAATTCTGAGATGGAGATTGACATTCAGCAGTTTTTCTTGGGTAGTGGTCTGAAAATATCAGATGGGGAATGAAGGTATTAGGATTAGGAGAGGGAAACATACCTACCTGGGAGTCAAAAATAGGGACCTCAGGTGATGGCAAATAGAAACCTGGAGCTGCGTTGCTTCCATACTCTTGAGAATTGCAGTGAATGAATTGGTGTTTCTGTCACTACATTGGCAGAATTTTTAAAGTGCCTACCTTTCCTTCAGTGAAGATGCTTGGCCTCTTTGTCAAAGATAAAGTAGCTAAAGTCCCCGGACTTGTCTTTGCATTTTCTATTCTGTCTTATTGATCCACAAATATGCATGTATGATTTTTTTT
>NW_004524673.1:387846-399114 GCF_000260255.1 Octodon degus
TTTTTTTTTTTTTTTTTTTTTTTTTTTTTTTTTTTGATACTGGGGATGAAACTCAGGACTTTGTACTTCCATGCTGTTTTTAATGCATTAGCTTTGTAATATAACTTGAGGTCAGGGATTTGATGCCCCTTAATTTGCCCTTGGTGCATAGAAATGCTTCTGGTATTCTAGATCTCTTCTGGTTCCATATGAAAGTTAGGGTTGTTTACTCTAGGAATGTGAGGAATGCTATTTGTGTTTTTTTGCCTTTCTTTTTTTTTTATTTTAGGGAAGAGTTTACAAGGTATTCAAAGGTCTTACTACTAGATCGGACTCATAGTGATCTACCTGTTTACAGCCTCCCAAGAGCTGGGATTACAGTCACATGACACCACACCCAGTCTCAGTCTCAGTCTCAGCATACCCTGGGGGCAGGGCCAGCACCGTAGGCTGGGGATCGAACCCATGGCCCCTGTGCCTGTTGCAGGCATGCTATTTGTATTTTAATTGGGATTATGTCACCTAATCCTCAATAAGCAGACAAATATCTAGAATAAAGAAGACAAAAAATTTCAACCATTCCATACTTGCAGACACAATAAAAAGGCCATTTGAAATAAATAGAAACCTCTCAGGTAAAGACGTACAAATTACCAATAATTACATGAAAAAATTCTTCAACATCACTGGGCATTTGAGAAATTGAAGTTAAAATAACAATGAGATTCCCCCTCCAGAAAGAAGGGTTATCATCAAGAAATCAACCAATTTCAATGCTGGTAATACCGTGGTGGGAAAGGACACCTTCTTCATTGCTGGGAAGAGTATAAATTGGTGCAACCAGTATGGAATGAAGTATTAGGATCTTGAACAAATAGAACTTGAGTGTAGCGAATTGTCATTTGGTAATCAACTTGTTCACTAGATTCTGGGTGCAGAGGGCCCACCTGAGGATTGTTGCCAGAAGCATTAGAGGTGCTGGCTGTTGGGAGCTGGATGAGGGTGGCAGGGAAGCTGTTGGACACTGTTAGGGAGCTACTTGTTCTCTTGGATGATTCTTCTGGGGGACCTTATCATGCTGGCTTTCCTGGTGAACTTGGTTGTATTTATTTGAAGGAGGACCTCAGGACCTCCTTGTCACTGAGAATGGCTATAGTTCATTTTGGGGAGCTCTGGTCCTTACCTTGAGCATCACTTTCTGATTGTGGAGAGGAAGATTGTGCACTGCTTAGTCTTCTGTGAAAACTCACTGCATTGGCTTTCCTAATGGGAACTCAGCTTTCCTGATCACTGGAGGAGCTTAGGTCCTCACTGTTGCTGAGGATGGCTGTGGTTCTTTGGGGGTGGGGGAGCTTTGGTTCCTACTTTGAGTGCTACTCCCTGGCTCCAGTTCAGATCCCTCAACCTGCTAGCACAGATCTTTCATTCTGCTGACACAGACTTTCTAGCTTCCACCACTGATCTTTGGGCCTTCCCAGCACACATCTATGAAACAGGCCTGCATGAGGTATTGTCATGGGCTCTAGGCCTCTGGGTGGACTGGTGGGAGGTATTGTTATAGGCTCTAGGTCTTCAGCTGGACTCATGCAGTATGTTAGGATCCAGACTCTAATCTGAATTCTTTAGTTTTTAGTATGTGGATAGATTTCACGTACTCTATTACATGATATTTTGGTGATTAATTATAAAATAATCTTATAAATTGTGTCCTACATTGTATTGTTCTCCTTGAAAACACTCAAATCATGACATTGAGGACTTACTCGACCAGTTATTCCTCTTCCAGGTAACTTTCCCAAAGAATTAAGGTTGTCATATATGCATCCCATATTTACAATAGCACAGTTCATATAGTTAAATATTGAAAACCTCTTATATGCCCATAAACAATTAAAGAGAATGCAGTTTTTACATGCAATGCAATACTATTCTCCTGAAAAGAAGAATAGATTTCAGGCATTTTTAGGTAAATGGCCACACTTGGAAACCATAATCTTAGGTGAAATGAGTAGGCACACAAATGTGAATTTTATGTTGCTTCTCTTCTGTGAGATATTCAATATGCAAATAAGGTGGACAATGGAGGTTAGATAAGAGAAAGTAAAAAGAATTTGTTCAAATTTGAAGGGGGGCCAGCCAAATAGTTCTGCGAATTAAAGCACCTGCAAGCAGGTGCAGGGTCAGGGAGTTCGATCCCCAGGCCTGCTGTGCCGGCCCTGCCCCCAGGGCGCAGTGAGACAGCAGTTGAGACTGGATTCTGTGGAACAGGCCTGTAATCCCAGCACTTGGGAGGCTGTAAAAAGACACATCACTAGGAGTCCGATCTAGTAGTGAGACCGTGAACACCCTGCAGACCCTTCCCTAAAATACAAAAACAAATAAATCAAAACAAAACAAATTTGAAGGGGAATAGGAGGTGGGAGGGAGGAATGAGAAAAACAGGAAAAGGGATTCAAAGGAAAAATGAAGGAAACAGTGGAAACAGAACATGTGTAGGTGGGGATAAGGAAGCAGGACTTCAGGGAGGAAAGAGGAAGGGGACAAAAAAGAATTAGAATGTGTCATGTACATGTACAAGTCCTGCATGATGAACGAGAATATTTTGTACTATAAACTTGTACTAATAAAATAGAAATCTAAAAAAGAGAAAGAGTGGGAGGAAGAGAATATATTTAAAGTCCTTTATTCTTATTCTTCAGGAAGAAATCTAATGAATAATAATATTAATTTAATATGAATTATTGTATTATTCTATAATTATGCATTATTACAGTCATAGAAGGCATTATGGATATAAATAAAGATGAAAACATTGTAAGTGAGGTTTGGTTGCCTTAAGTATAATTAGTACTATTAAAAGTGACACATCTGAACAAAGAATTACAGATAAGAGAGCTAATAATGTATTCTGGAAGTAATATCTAAGTTGAAACTTGCAAGGTGATTGGAGAAAGACAGCACAGCAAGTAAAAATTCACAGAATTCATTCAATAGGCAGAAAACACTTGCTGACTTCTAGTTGGAGGAGAATATGCCTGCTCACCATGTAGAGAAGAAAGGACTGAACCCAGTTGGTGGGCATTTGGGTTGTTTCCCAGATTTAGCTGTGACAAATTGTGCTGTCATAAACATGGGTGAGCATATATCACTGGGGTATGGTGTTTTCAACAGAGACTCACAGAGAAGTGGTTCTAAAAGCACTGAAACAAAGGAAAATTTAATTGATAGGAGGAAAACAATGACTTTCTGCACAGATTAAGAAATGAAAAAAGCTTGTTTGATAAAAGCAAGACAAGGGCCAGCCAAATAGCTCAGCGAATTAAAGAGCCTGCAAGCAGGTGCAGGGGCTGGGGGTTCTACCATGCTGCCCCCACCCTCAGGTCATGCTGAGACAGAGATCCAGACTGGACATGGTGGCACACACCTATAATCCCAGCACATGGGGGGATGCAAATAGGAGAATCATTACAAGTCCGACCTAGTAGTGAGACCCTGAACACCCTGTAGACCCTTCTCTAAAATTAAAAAAAAAAAAAAAAGATAAAAGCAAAACAACACATCAATGCAAGAGTTCAGAAATTCAAGAGAGTAAGTTTAATGTAAAAGGCTTGATCAATAAGCTTCAAGTTTCACAGAAAAATCAGGCCTGGGCCACTGGATTTGTTTCCAAGAAAGACAGTGATTAATGTTGAAGCTGTGAGATGGGGGATCATTTTTAAACAGTTTGAAGAGAGAGAAAAGAGTAACTGGATGGATAACTTTCTGAAGACCTGTTGAAAGGGCAAGAGAAAGAGCCACAGATAGCTAGAGATTGTGGGAAGCTTCAAGGGTCTAAAATATGGAAATAACTAGAAAATTTTTAAATGAAGATGGGAGGAGGGAAGCAACAGTAGTCAGGAGATAAAGGATCAGGGAGAAGGGTGAGGCTGAAATTGGGGAGCTCAAAATTAAAAGTGAACCACTTCATGTCTACTTTCATAGCACTTCTGCAAGTAGATGATAGTTTCTAAAAACGGTGGTCAGTAGTTGAAACAACTCTCAATTAATAACTCATTTAAGGATTAAAATAATTTTTTTTTTTTTTTTGGTGGAACTGGGGATTGAATTCAGGCCCTTGCACTTGCCAGGCAAGTGCTTATTCTACTGAGCCATCTCCCCGGCCCCTAAAGTAAAATTTTTGTTTTTAAATTTTTCCTGGGACATGTTTGCAGTATATTAGGATTACATTCACCATAGGAGTTGGTATATATGTACACAGTACGTCATAATTCTTTCCATATCTCCTTCCTTTCTCCTTGCTCTCCCTCCCTCATGCCTTGGTCCTCTGAACATTTGCAAAATATCTGTATCCATGACTTACTATCTATCTTTTATTTTTCTTTTCATTTATGCTTTATGTTTTCATGTAAGAGGAACTAGGCAATATGTACGTTGGAGTGTCTGATGTAGTTCACTTAATATTATAATGTCCAGGTGCATCTATTTTCGTAGAATTTTTCAAATCGATTCTTCTTTAGAGTACTGCTTACATATAGGACAATTCCAAGATGAGATGTGCTGCTATAAACATTAGCATGCATATACCACTGTAATGTGTGAGATTCTGACCTGACTCTAAGGAAGTTAGGATGGACAATTTTTTTTTTTTTTTTTTTGTGGAACCAGGGATTGAACTCAGGCCCTTGCGCTTTCCCGGGAAGCACTTATTCCACTGAGCCATCTCCTCAGCCCCTGGATGGACAATTTGATGTGATGGTTTCCATTCTAAGATGGCACTGTATTTTTAATACAAAAAATTGCTATGTAAATTTTAAAAGCCTTTGAAGTATACTACAAAAGCCCTACAATGATATATCTATAAATGCTTGATTAAAATAAAAATGATTGATATTTTTCCATATTTATTTTACCTTTTTACATACATGAAATATACATTCATAATGATTTATATATAACTAAATATAGACTATTCCATCTGCTGTTTCTAGTTTAGTTTGACTGTAGCCTGCAAATGTTAAAAGTGCCTTTCAAAATCTAACTATAGTCTAAAAAATACATCATTATTGTTAATGATATATACCAAATATATCATATACTCTAATGATATATAGTATGTGCATACTTATGGTGTATGGTAGACATTTCAGTATTGCAGATGACAGCTCGGAGTAGTTGGCATATTGACCTTCGCAGGCATTTCTTTCCATTGGGAGGATGTGAAATCCTCTCTACTATTTTTATATATTCAATTAAATTTTAAGTTGCATGCCATTTGAGGAGTAAGATAAAACTGTGTGCCTTGGCACTCTGTCCCACACAGAATGGACCTATCCCTGTTTTCAGCATGTCCATGCTGTGTACACTTCCCAGCTGACAGTCATTTAGTATGACTCTAGCTTATCTGATTACAGGGTTTATGCTCTATAAACTTTATTTTACTTAATGGCTGCAAGATGCAAACATAGTGGTGCAAATCAGGTGGAGAACATAAGACAAAAAAAAAGGGCTGAGGATATAACTTAGTGGCATAGTGCTTGTCTGGCAAGCACAAGGTCCTATGTTTGATTCTCAATAGAAAAACAATGACAACAGCAACAACAAAAAACCCTAATCAAACCAAACCAAAACAAAGACAGACAAATTAACTCTAGGACTGTGGTATAATGTTCCAATGGATCTAGAAAAACCAATAAATATAGTGCTCAGAGTTATAATGAGTTCAGACACTTGCTGTGGGTCTTGGGCTACGTTCTCCATCCATGAGAGGTATAAACATATAAATTTCATGTTGCATCATTTTAAGGTAAAATGTAATTGAGTTATAATGTAATTAAATGTAGTGTAATTAATTATGTGGTTTATATTTACATATTTTTGTGAATGTTTTGGTGGTAAGAAGTTTTGGAGAACATACAAGTGTAGTAAAATGTTTAGATGGGCATTTTTTTTTTTTTTTTTTTTTTGTCCAGGGTCTTGTTATGCAGCTCAGGCTCGTAGTGATCCCCCTGTCTTAGCCTCCCCAGCACTGGGATTACATGCATGCTCCGCCACACGTGTGGTAGTTTCAGTGGTCAGTGTGCAGGAGCCCACGTGTCAGTGCCACGCAGTTCCACGAATTGATCCCTGGTCCTTGTGCTTTCCAGGCAGGCGCTTAGACCTCCAAGCTATCTTCCTGACCCTAGTTGGGCAACTTCACAAAATAAAAACTCTACAATGATAATTGCTTGTATTTGTACAACTACACTATTTTAAAAATAAGAAAACATCTGCACATTCTTTAAAAATGCTTTGCCATTTTGTGTTTTCAGTTGCCAACTTTTTGATAAGTTAAACTCTTAACAACAAAATATGTTAGTATCCAACTTTTAGAGAATATACTGATTTTAAACCCAGTATTTAGAGTCTACGGTCAAACTACTTAGAAACTATGAATAAATACACATGAAATTGTAGAATTGTTTTGTTTCCCTAACATTATTTTTATTCATTCTTTTATTTATTTAGTATTTAGTACAGGGTCTACAGGGCCTCCCTGCGTAGATCAGACTCAGTAATCCTCGTGTTTCCGGCCTCCCAAGCATTGAGATTACAGGCGCGCCACCACACCCAGCCTCAATTGCCCTCTCTGGGGATCGAACTCCAGCCGCTGCCGTCTGCCTAAGCAGGCACTTTAGTCAGCTGAGCTATCTGGCCGGCCCTCCCTAGCATTATTTTATTTTATTTTTTTAATTTTTAATTTTTAATTTACACACAGACCACAGCTGTTTTTAATGTATGCATCAATATAAAAAGCGTATAGATGCATAAACTTCCTCATATTGAAAGAAACAGTTACTTAACGTGCCCTGTAGTGTCCTCACTGAACAAACTTATAACTGAAATTTATGAGAATTAGTCATTTTCCCAGGGAGCTTGCATTCTCGTCTGTGCCTCTGGTGCCTTTCTTTAGTAATGACTCTTAACTTTTCTTCTTTCTCCGTAGCATTATTTTAAAACTCAGAAATCAAATAGCTTAAGAGTGCCCGTAATTCCAACATAGTGCTGCCGTGGCCCTAAGCCCTCCCATTTAGCTTGGATACTGTCCTAGGTCAATTTCGTAACAAAACCATCTTGTAAGTATGTTTATACCTTAGATTAATGAAATAATTGTTTTCTGAGGAAGGTCTTGACACTTCTAAAATTTTATTCTGTTTATCTTTCAACATCCCTGTAAAGAAGAATCAATCATTTTACTCTTTTCCCTATGTGCAGAAACTATCGCACCATACATAGGAATATCAACGATCCTCAGCGGGCCAATCAAATTTATAATTCAAGTGAGCAATTTATCTTCAGTTCATAAAAAAATCCTCTCATATTTGATGTACTGAAATCAAATTCATTTTTTATACTCATCTGATTTTTAACCACGTGTCCACAGATTTTCCTCAAAGAGATTCCACGTTTGACTTTATCCACATCCACACTACTGTCCTCCCTCTCTGAACTTTGTTCTCCATCCACCTTTAGATATACAATTCCATGAAAGCAAGGTTTTTCCTCTGAGAAAAGTATCTGTGCCTTAAATATCAGCAAAGAGAAAAACGACAGGGATGGTTCCAATATTCTGTGAATACTGGGAGGGCTCTACCCAGCCTAAGGTGCATTGGGCACCTAGCAGAGGGCAAATTTCTCAAGGTAATTAGGAACGTCATAGAGGTTTTGCTAGCAGGTGTTCCCTTTCCATCAACCCAGCCTCTTAAATTTTAAATAGTGCTTTTTAGGCAAAGCCATCTTAAGGAGCAATAATTATTGTTTACTATGCACCCTGCTCTGCTTACCCTTTGATTTTTTCACATGACCCCATGTACCTTCTATGAATATGCAGAGACAATTACCAGTGCTGAAATTATGAGGCCACAGATCGTTTCCAAATGTCTTGGGAATTGAGAAATAGGAACAACTATGTTTGTTACATTCTGAAAACCTTTTGGAAAAGAGAGGAAGAGGAAGAGAGGAGTAGAGAAGGCTCTTTAGCAGTAATGTTCAGGAGGCCTTTTTCTGTTTTTAACTTGGAAATGCTTAGAGATTATTCAAAGGTAGATGGAACAAAAACAGTTCCAGACAAAGGGTGAATATATTCTTGACATTCAATTGCCATTGTTCACATGACAGAGTGAGTTTCAAACTATAAATCACCTAATTTAAAGCAACTCAGTGATTGGCTTTTTGACAATATATTGGCTATTCTAACTTTTAAATAATTTAACAAGTGGATCTAACTCAGATTTTTGTGAGAAAATAACATTGAGTATTGTTCAAACTATAGGCAACCCCACACATGTATACATTTTTTGAAATATTTCCTAGGCTATATTGGTACAAGTGTTCAATTAGGAACTGCTTAGGACCTAAAGCTAAAATCACAGCTTTAGATCTGAAGTAGTGTCTCATTCCAGTCCTATTAAGGTTGTCAGTATTGTTGTAAACGAGGAAAATAATGTCAACATAAAAAATGAAAGTTTTCATTAAAAAGTAGAAACTTTAGAAAAAATGAATTGACCATTTGGTATATTTATAAAACAGTACATTCTAATTATCTCCTTCTTAAATGCAAACTGCATGCTCATGATTTATTTTCTATTGTTGTATTGAATTTGAACACAGCTTTTGGCTCTTCCTCTTTTGAGAGCTTTAATTTTTCAAAAAAGAAAGCTTTGGGGAATATAAACAATTCTGACTTATAAGGAGTTTGTACTGATGAAACTCATTTACTCTGCAGCAAAGTTAATTAGAATCTTCTCCACTCTTGTCATCCATTGCATACTTTTCTTGGCTTAGTTTGCTTATTCATTTGAGAATAAAAGTTAGCAAACTACTTAACATGTTCCGGCTCAGGCTACAGGATGTACAACCCTCCTACTCAGTGTGGGGATACACCTGTGAGCACGTGCGTGTGGGTGTATATCCTGTGCTGAAGAGTTTAGTGCTTCTCACTGTAATTTTGTAGGGCAGAAAAGGGTATACATTATGAACATATATTTTGCCATTGGAAGAAGGAAGCAGAAAATTGGTTCAAGAATTATTTATCTCAGAGGAAACATTTCAAAAAGTGCCCCAAACTTCAATGATCTAAGATAAGCAAAGGACATTGTCCTCATTAAATTTATTCTTAAAAGTTTTTAAAAGAGAAAAACTGTTTCTTAAGTGACCACCATGAATTTTATTTCTACTCTTATAAGGAATTAAGAAGATTCTAAACCAAAATTGCTCAAATCTAGAACAGGTTATAGAATGCTTAAAGGTTATTATTTTTGTTTATTATAATAGACAGTATGTTTTAATTATAACATTCCACTTTCCAATGTTGATTACTTTCTTTATACCTAAATATTGTCCAAATTAGATTATCTTTCTATGCTGTTTAATTTGTGAGTTGATATAGATAATTTTATGTAGCCAAAGGAAAAATAACCTGATAAAATTTCAAAATTATTGTGACTCATAATTTGTATTGCTTATTGCATTTGATTATATATTGTCTCTAGAATTCTGAAGGGTATAGATAACATTGCATGCCTTATTTTGTTTTATACTCTTTTGAAAAATATATATGAAAAAATTACTACCTATCTCTCAGTGTTCATGCATGATAACTTTTTTTAATGTATTTAGTACAGGGTATACAGGGTCTCACTACACAGATTGGACTCTTGGTGATCCTCCTGTTTTCATCCTCTTAAGTGCTGGAATTATAGGCGCATGCCTCAAATCGTCTCCGCACACCCTGGGGGTGGGGCTAGTATGGTATGTTGGGCATCAAACCCTGGTCCCTGTGTCTGCCTATGCAGGAGCTTTAACCCACTGAGCTACCTGGCCAGCCCCATGATAATCATTTGAAGAACTTCATTTTTCTACACCTGTCTGATTTTGGTTACTGGTCAAGTAGCTACTGGACCTTGATTTCTGGCTACTGATCAAGGCTACTGGACCTTGATAATTACCTTTGTCCTTCAAAGCACTTTTGTGTGTTTCTTTCTTTAGTAGCGTATTGTTTCATCTTTCTGAATTCTCTGTCTTAATTTCTTTCTTTTACATTTTTATACCCTAATTATGAACACAGGATATTGTCACACATTTAGGAAGTGCCTTTGTAGATACTAGCACCTCAGAGGTACGGCAGAGAATAGAAGGTGAATAAAATCTGCCTGCAGCCCCCAAACTCACAACATAGTACTTAAGTTCAGAGAATTCATGGTCAGTGCACAAAATTGAATTCAATCACCCTAGTCTCAGTTCAAAGTTTCTGTGAAATTGACATTTTAAAAGTTGAACTCTTGACTTACTGTTTTGTAAAAACGAATTTTATGTTGGTGGCTTTTTATCGGCTCAGGATGTGTGCTCAGGCTTGTCTATCTTCTCAAAATGGTTTCTGCAGTTTATTTGATGTGCCCAAATTTGGCTCAGAAAGCACAAAGCTAGGAAGGGATGGGGTTCTGATTCAGCTCTCACCTCCACCGCAGGTGTGTGGTAACATAATCCTTAAGTTATAGAATATTAGTGCATGTGAGGAGTGAGCAAGCCTTGGGAACCAAGGGGATGGACCTGTCCCTCAGTGTGATGATTTAACAGTTTCTTGTGTTTGCCATACTTTGTGTATTGGAAATTATCCCTTCTAAAGTCAAATGATGTAATATGTTATTATTTTTAAGTGAAGGAGATGCATTTTATTTTAATTCTAGAAATTGTTAGCCAAATACTGACTTAATTCTTTTATTTCTATTCTACATAAATATTGTCTTTTTATGTCCATGTATTGGACATTGGAAATCTGTGACATTTCCTGCACTCCCTAACTTGTACTATTTTTTGATGCATATGCTTAGCTCTTAGTTCTCTTTAGCTCTATCTATACTGTGTGTACTCCACCTGTTGTAATTTCTTAAATGGCTAGGTTTTTACTTTTGGAATTTCTCCTTGGACTTTCTGCACGTTCTTGCTTCACTATCCCACTTTTGTCTTAGGAGTTTGAGCTAGGACAGACAACATAAAAAATAGGTGGAATGAACACAAGGGAATAACTTACAATTGTATGTTGAAGAAGGCTGCAAATTCCAGGACGCAGCCAGAGTTGACCCAGGTGTCTCCATCAGCATTCCACAGGAGAAATTAACCTCCTTCCTTATGGTTCCCATCACAACCAAAACTAAAAGTCTATCAATTGCCCTTATTAAAAAAGTAGGGGCCCGGGGAGATGGCTCAGTAGAATAAGTGCTTCCCTGGCAAGCACAAGGGCCTGAGTTCAATCCC
>NW_004524673.1:399214-402070 GCF_000260255.1 Octodon degus
AAGGAGCAGAAGCCTAACCATAAACTAACAGCACAGATTAAGAGAATCCAAAGGTTTTAATTATAAAAAAGAGAGAAAATTGCTCATACTTGTAGAACAGGCTAGAACCTTTGTGTGGGCTCCTTCTGCCATGGTTTCTGTCCCTTCAAAATAAGGATAGATATTTTCTGTTCTAGGAAACAACGTGTCCTATTTCTCTATGTACCGGCTCTTCACTTTTCAGTATGCCCCAAATCTCATACATCCAGATTCTGAAAATTCTTTTTCTGTAATATGAGTTAGTGAATGTAGAAACTTATTTCATGAAAGGCAGGTCAAGTTCCTCACATCAGAACCAGCCAGGACAACTTCTTTTGAGGGGGCAGTGGCAAGAGACTGGTGTTAAGACTTCAACTTTGGTGAGTCCAGTCAAAGGATTTACTTTATTTTTTCTTCCCCACTTTCCTCAGCCACTTGCACTTGAAATACTGTTTACCTCTTTCTTCCTCTTTTCTGTCATCCTCTCTAAAAGTTTCTGCAGCCCCTGGGTTTGTTTTTTTCCTTGCTTTTCAGCCTCTAGAAAATGAATTGTTGTATACAAAAGCACTGAAGCAAGGGACCCTGGCTTCCTCTAACCAGAAACTGGAAAGTTTATAAGTGTTATCCTTTACCATCGATAGTCTCATTAAGGCTTCTCTCTCTCTCTTTATCTCTCTCTCTGTCTCTGTGTCTCTCTCTGTCTCTGTATCTCTCTATCTCTGTATCTCTCTGTCTCTGTCTCTCTGTCTTTCTGTGTGTCTGTCTCTGTCTCTCTCTCACTCTCTGTGTCTCTCGGTCTTTCTGTGTGTCTCTGTCTCTCTGTCTCTGTCTCTCTTCTCTGTCTTGCTGTCTTTCTGTCTCTCTCTGTATCTCTGTCTCTGTCTCTGTGTCTCTCTCTGTCTCTCTGTCTCTGTCTCTGTCTCTGGTCAACATACCCCAATTCCTGGGTAAGATGCAGCTAAATTTGTTCTCCAGGGAGATCACACAGGATTAGCCCATCCAGGGGCCTGGGAGATGGCTCAGTAGAATAAGCACTTGCCCGGCAAACATAAGGGCCTGAGTTCAATCCCTGGTTCAAAAAAAAAAAAAAAGGATTAGCCCATCCAGTGTCTCAAGCAGTTTCTTATGCAGCCAGCATGAAAACCCAGCACTCACTGTGGAGAATACCAGCCTTTAGCGTCGCAAGCAAGGGGAGCAATCTCAAATCACATGCATTTTAGGGTCATAAACTCATTTGGTAAAAAGTGATCCTTTAAACTGAACTTTTGGTCTCTGTTTCTGTCTCTGCTTCTCTATTTTTTTCTGTCTCTCTTTCTGTCTGTGTCTCCCTGTCTCTCTCTCTCTCTCTCTCTCTCTCTCTCTCTCTCTCTCTCTCTCTCTGTGTGTGTGTGAACCAAAGGTATAAGAGTGGTTTGCGTGGTGCAATAGCATCCATTTTTAGGTGGTTGGAATTCTCTCCTAAACCAGGCGGCTGAAAGTGATCATTCAGATAATAACCTACATTATTCTTTGGGCCTGGTGAAATCTATGGATTCAAACTGAGAAGGACCCCACCGTTTTACTAAGTCTTTCTTCCTCTTTCTCCTAAGAAAAGCCCACTCTTCTTTTCCCTTCTTTTCTACTAATGCTTTCATCTGTCAGAAAACTCAAGTCCTTTAATTTTATCTGATATTATTAGCCATCAAGAAGAAGCAGGGAGAGGGAGGGTGGAGGAGATTAAGAAAACTTGGGAACCCAAGAAGTTTTTACATGGCTCCAGGAATAGACTCTAGTGTGTTCACCATGTGCATGTTGGTGGTGTGGGTGTCATGGTTTCTGTGTTTCCCTAGCTGGTGAGAGGGGCCCGGAGGTTCATTGGAAGGGGATGACAATTCAGCCTTCTTTGCTGTCTGCCATGACATTCTTGGGTCCACTCAGTGTCTCCTCTAATGAGTTTGCTTCCACCCTCCATCTTAGTTGGTTCTGACATTTTACAATACAGTATTTTCAGCCCCAAGTGTGTGATTGATACTTGTTAGTTGACATTTCTGGACTTATTAAATTTAATGTTTTGTGGTTCTTGTGTTTGTTACATGTTCCTAGATATAAAGATCTCTGTCTATTTTTTTTTAGTAAAACCAAGATGTTGTGAACAATTCCTTTTCTTGTTTTCCTGATCTGTTGATACAGGTTGGAAAAGCTATATTCCAGGAATGGGATACTTGTTCTGGACATGAGCAAAATATTTCTGAAGTACTAGCATAGTTGTATAAATTAGTCAATGACAAAAAAAGAACAGAGCTGTCCCCCTGGACAGTTCTGACTGTAAGATAAGAAAGCAAAGCTGCCAATCATGGGTGGTTCTAATACTGGGGTAACAGGGTCACGCTGCCTCCCAAGCACTTCTGACTCTGGAAAATGAGGACAGGTTCACACACAGGGTGACACCAGTATTATAAGCTGGCTTAACAAATTCCATTTTTTAACAAGTGCTATAACCTTCATTTTGTAAAGCTCTGATCTCCCTGTGAACTCCCACCTATGCCAGACCATAAAATTAACTGCTTGCCCTAATTAGGAAGTGTTCCTCAGCATTCTGAGGAGTGGGTTAAGCTGTTTCCAAATGTCCTTCCTAGGTATGGGAACAAAGGGCAATGACTAAACCTTGCAAGAATCCCCTCTCCTCCCCCAGCCCTTTTCACCTTAAAGGTTGTGCTTTGTTTCAACTCAGCGCGCATTGTCCTTAGCTTGTCTGAGGGAGTGTTGCCACTGAGCTCAGCTAATAAAGCACTCCAAATTCTTCCTTTGGTTAGGAGTCTATTGTGTTGCTACATGCCACAACCAGCACTACATGAGCTG